>NC_060281.1:74027658-74041278 GCF_021613505.1 Equus quagga | reverse complement strand
CCCATGATGTCAGGGGTTGCTGGAGGTCAGAGGTAGCAGGAGTTGGTGGTGGACGGGGTTAGGGGTCAGAGGGGTGAGGTCAGAAGCTCAGGGGCTGGCAGGAGGCCCATGATGTCAGGGCTGCTGGAGGTCAGACGTAACGGGAGCTGGTGGCGGATGGGATCAGGGGATCGGGAGCTGGGCTCAGGCGATGCAGGTGGGATCTAAGTCTTAAGAAGAAACTGGAGTTGGGGGGGTCCTGGTGGCGGCCGAGGGTTAGGGGTTACATCTGGGGCGTGGAGGGCATACTCCTCTTGAGATGCTTCTTGGTCTTGCGGCACACCCCGGGCACGCCGGGCACGGGCTTGACGTCGCTCTTGCTCACGGGCGGCGGGTGCAGGATGGGCTTGGGGGCCCGCGTCAGGCACACGGGCAGGCCGGCAGCACACAGCAGGATGCCGGTCATCCCTGGGGGCGGGGGCGGGGTGGGGTGGTCAGGGGGCGGGCCCAGCAAGGCCACACCCACCCCGCGCTTTGGCCCTCCCGTCATTGGGCGGACGCGTAGGTCCTCTCCCCAGCCCCGCCCACCTGGTCGCGCTGGGAACCCTGGGGCCTTAAGGTGAGTGGTGGAGCGCCCCCAGGCCCCGCCCACTCAGCCCTGCCCCAGGCTGAGGCCAATAGGAGGGCCTTCTGTGGGCCACGCCCACTAAGCCCCGCCCCCCAGGCTGAGGCCAATAGGAGGGCCTTCTGTGGGCCCCGCCCACTCAGCCCCCGCCTCAGGCTGAGACCAAGGGGAGGGCCTTCTCTGGCCCCGCCCACCAGCCGGCGAGGGGCGGAGTCACGGGACGACAGGTGCAGCGGCCCCCTCATGGGCGCCCCTTCCTTCCCGCCCTGGGCCAGACCTCACCTGCCAGGGCCGGGTGGACCGGCCCAGTTCCATTCAAGTTCTTCACCGGGAGCGCCGGGACCCTGAGGGGAGAGGAGAAGAGGCCGCAGCTGGACCCCACCCCACACCAGAAGACCCAGGGACCCTGGTTTGCATTCTGGCTCCGGCTCCCGGGCATGCTCTGACCCCTCTGGGCCTGCCCCAGTCACCTAGAATGACCACCAGGGAACTCCATCCTGACTCTGACATCCTTCTATTATGCGGTGGGGTGTGACCAGGACCTCTGGCCCTGTTATAACGGAATGGGTCCCTAGCCTTAGTACTGATTCTTTCCACTCCAAGCCGGCCTCCTCCCTAGGGAGGGCGCTTGGGTTCCAACAGCTCCCTTTCATGGGCCACTGTACCTGAAACCCAACTATTAATGATTTAGCCATTCTAGTATCTCTCAAAGTCTGCTATACGGAGCACTAATCTCCACAAAATGTTCTAGAAAAGAAGGATTACAGGGGCAGATAAGTTAGTATACACTTTACTGTCTCCCTTTTTGAAATTCACAACATACACGAGCATATTAAAGGCTCTGATAAGTCCTGCATAAGGAAATATGATTAGCAACGGCAAATTCAGGTTTTCCAAAGACATTTGATGATGAACATTTTTTCCCCTCTGGAATATCTACTGACGTCAGTTCCTGTGCCTAAGGCATTGTCCCCTCTTCAAATGAAGAGTCCCTGGGAAAACGTAGCCTGCTTCCCCTCTTTGCCCTTCCCCCCAAAGAGCTCTGGCTTTTGGAATCAGTGAGAGCTGCTTTCATATCTCAGCTCAACCACTAACCAGCCAGGCGACACACAGCACATCGCCACACCTCTTGTAAGCCTGTTTCCCCATCTGTGAAATGGGGATAAGATGGCACCCTCCTTATGTTTGCTGTGACGAGTCAATGAAATTCTGTCTGTTAAGGGACAAGCACAATTTCTGGTACCAAAAAAGACACGAATGGCATTAACCGGCATCGTCCCAGTCATCGCCGTCGCCGTGTAATCCTGGCTGAGTAATTTCTCCTGTCTGCACCTCAGCCCACTAAATAGGGCATAGATTCTCTCCCTCCTGGAGAGGAAACCAGCAAAGTATTGCAGTGACAAGCATGGGCAGGTCACTTAACCCCTATGACCCTCAGCCTCCTTATCGGTAAGATGGGGATAACGATGCCTCACCTACGGGGTTGTTGGAGGGCTGACTGAGAAAGCCTGCTCTGACCTGGGCCATGTGCCTGCCTGGGGCCCACGGCCTCAGGGTTCGCTGGGGAGGGGAAGTGGTGTCTCAGTGTTGATGGGCACGGAACCCTGGATGGGTGTGTTCTGATGTTGAGAAGTCGTGCTCTGAAAGCCAGCGGGCAGCCTGGGGGCCTGAGGGAGGTGCCACGAGGTGGGCAGGAGGGGTGGGGACGGGGGCAGCTGGGGAAGGTGTCCAGCTCCTTCCCCGCCAGCTGAGGCCCGAGCCCCGCCAATGCCGTGTGCTCACCTGCCCTGGCAGGTGCAGTCAGCACCAGGGAGCTGGCTGGGAAGCAGCTTCCAGCAAATGGTACACGCGGCCACTTGGGTGGGGCCGAAACAGCTCCCCCCGGGGGAACATGCACTCTGTATACAAGCACACATCTACGTGGGGAACACAGCACACGCACAGGTCCACAGACACAGATACACACAGGGACACACAGACACACGACCCTCCCGGGAACACACAACAGATACACGCACATACAGGCACACACACACAAGACACAGACACACATACTCGGGGAACACGCCACACACATTTGCATGCAAACATACAAACCCCCCCCCCCCCCCCACCAGGGACACCTACCACGACCACATAGACACAAAGAGAGACACAACAAGCCTCAGGGATGCATCCCCCATGAACACGCAGATTCAGACACACTTCCGCAGAACGAATGTGTACACACACTCCAGGAACAGGCCACACACAGAGACACACACATGCACACTGCAAGGACACTCAATTGGACAGAGAAGCCAGCTCCTGGGGGGCGGGGCAGCCCGGCCAGAGCCACCCGTCCCCAGACGCACTTCGCCGTGGAAAGCAGAGAGCAAACTCTGGGGAATGCACTGCAGCCCACAAAGGGTCCCTGCGACCCACACATGGGGACGCACGTGGACGCACATGGACCCACACCCCCACACTGACCACACACGCTCAGCCTGGGAGGCCCACACTTTGCAGAGTCACACGCACTGCACACCCCCCCCCCCACTCTGGCTGCTCAGCCACACAGGCGGACACGAGGTGGCCAGGGAGCTCCTCCCGGACCCCCTGAGGGGACAGGGGTGTCTGGAGCGGACAAAGGGTCACTGAACACTCGGTGACCTGGAGTCACTGAACACAGCTCCTGAGTGAGGTGCCATGGTGGGGGCAGGTCCCGCGGGGCGCCCAGGGCCTGGTCAGTTGAGGTGTGAGGGGAAGGTGCTGTGCCTCAGTTTCCCCACCTGTAATGGTTCCCCATCATGTGACATTCAATGAATTGAAACATGTAAAGCTCATAGTCTGGGTGAGAGTGCAGGTGTCCCGATTTTCTCCTTCTAGCATCTGGGACCCAAGAGACGAGGGCTGTGTATCCATCTGACCCTTCTGGGGGTCTGCATAATCCTCCGAACCTTCCTGGGGCATCACCACCTAATATCATCCCTCCACATACTCTTACGGACGGCACAGAGACACGGACCCCTTCCTCACCCTTTGAAACACTTCTAGCATAGACACCCTAAGGTCCCCAACACAGCTAGGTCTCCCCCACCCCCTTCCTTCCCTTCTGTCTCAGGAGAAAACATCCCTCCTTCTCTCCAGGGCTGTCCGTAATATGGGCGGAAGGATAAACAGGTAGCATGCCTGCCCCCACTTCTTGTCTCCTACCTGCGGCAGACATCACTAATCCATCACCGCTCTCTCAAGCCAAGCAAAACCCTCAGCAGCTCTCTGGGCAGCCTCCACCCCTCAGTGGGGGCAGTTGCTACCCTAAGTCTAATTGTGCCCAGAGTCTGGCCCAGCTTCTGGCCGGGTCTTGCTAAGCCTCTGACCTGGGAGCTAGGTGGGGGGGGACTCCAGAAAGGGGAGCTTTTAGATCTCGGTGGCCCACAATTTCTGGCAGCCCTGAAAAGCCACAGAGCCCCGGGTCCCAAAGCCGCTCTTGCTCCTGGGAAGCGGGCTGTGCGTGGGGCATGAGGGTGGGGCTGTTTCTTATTTACCCCCCGGCGAGCTGGGGGACGGTCCCCAGGCGGCCTGCAGCCTCCGTCAATCTGCAGGCCCCCACGAGAACCCGGGGGAGCAGGGTTCCCACGACGCCCGAGCGTGGGAGCCACCCGGCCCCCTTTTGATGTGGGGCGCGCTATTTCCTCCTGTCAGTGAGAACAGCCTCCTGCCCTGGACAAGAGACCGCTGCCCGCAGGCCTCCCGGAAGGGGGCTGGCCTTCCCTCTCTGCTCCGCCCTCCCGGGCCCAGCCCGGCAGAGCACTGGGGAATCCTTCAGGCCCCCTGGAGCCTGCTCTGACCAAGCCAGGCCTGGCTGTCCGAGGACAGGGCTGGGTCTTGCTGCCAAGCTGCCTTTCCTACTCCGCATCAGATCCTGTTCCTCCTCTGCCCTCCGTCCCCCGTCGCCCCCACTGGCTCAGAGTAAAATCGACCTTCACGACACAGCCAGCACCGCCCCCTTGAACCCCATTTCCCCTGTGCTCACCCCTCACCCACTCCACCCCAGGCCCCCCGCACCGGGTCTCCCCGCTGTTCCTCAAACACGCCAGGCACATTCCCACCCCGGGGCCTTTGCACCTGCTGAGCCTACTCCCAGAATGCTCTTCCCCACATATCCTCACACCTTGTCACCTGATCAGACACCTTCCCCACCACTCGACTCCAGAGAAGCCTCTGTCTTTGCCCTTAGCTTACTTAATATTTTTGTCACAGCACCAGTCACAACCTGATATGGTAACGTCTCAGGCATGACCGGGCCCTGCTGCCTCTGTCCTCATCTCCCGCCCCGCCAGCTCCTGCTCCAGACACGACTGCCATTGCTCCAGCACGCCCAGCGCGGCTCCTTCCGAGGCCTGCGCACGCGCTGTGCGCTCCGCCCTCGGGCTTCCCGCCCCCCAGAGACTGATGTCACTCAGGTCTCTGCCGCAGGGCCACCTCCTCAGAGAGCCCTCCCCGGCCCTCGGCGTCCACACTGCACATCACACACATTAGGTGGAGGCTGGATTCCGCGGGGACGTGCCAAGCAGGTGACTCGCGTGTGCTCGGCCCATTGTCCCCGTGCGGCCTCCGCCCGCCCGTGTGAAGCGAGCCTTGAGGCCGACGTCCAAGAGACACACCCTCCGCAGCCCCGGTCCCCAGAGGGGCTCAGCCAACACTCACTCTCCCGTGGGCAAGCTCGGGGCCTGTCCCTGTGAACGCGCCGCCCCGAGCCACGCGGGGCGCCCTGGGGCGTCAGTGGTTCCAAGCGCTCACGGGGCCCCACAGTCCGCTTCATTCCCTCACCTGGTGCTCCCAACAAGTCCGTGGTAGCCCATTCTGTAGAAAGGGAAACTGAGGCACAGAGAGGGGAAGTAACTTGCTAGGAGGTGGTGGAGCCTGGATTTGAGCCCAGGCTGTCAGACTCCCGAGTCTGTGCTCTTAGGCACGCTCTCTTACCATGGCTCAGATGCTGAGGCAGGAGGCCCTCACAGAAAGAAGTCTCCCCAGGATCAGTCTGGGAAAGAGGAACGAGGTGTTGGGCTCTCCTTCCCACCAAGGAAGAGCAAACGGATGCCTCGTACCTGCTCTGCTGGGAGGCGGTGTTCACAGGCACGATGAGATAATGTGGGGAGATCTTCCTACTTGCTGTTCCTCACACTGTTCCCTGCCCTTTCCTGCCTGAGGACCTTTGCTGCACTGTTCCCTCTGCCTGCCCATACTGCATACTGTCTATTCCCAATTCACACCTGCCCTTTGAAGACAGGTTCAAAGGTCACTGTCTTCATGAGGACTTTTCTTTCTTTCTTCCTTTTTGGTGAGGAAGAGTGGCCCTGAGTTAACATGCGTGCCAATCTTCCTCTATTTTGTATGCGGGATGCCTCCACAGCATGGTTGGTAAGCGGCATGTAGGTCTGCGCCTGGGATCCAAACCCACAAACCCTGGCCCACAGAAGCAGAGCACACAAACTTAACCACTATGCCACCATGCCGGCCCCCTCTAAGGACTTTTCTGACCTACCTCAAGCGAGTTCATATCCACTCCTTTAATTCCCCAGGGACTGTGGGAATCTTTTTTTGCCGACACAGACACGTTCTGTCTTGCATTCTAGCTGTGTGGTTCCACTCCTGTCTCTTCCACCAGACTGTGAGCCTCTGGAACCGCGTCTGACCCAGCCCTGTGACCCTGGAACTCAGTGTAAGTGGGTTCTCAGTAAGTGCCGAATGGAGGGGTTAAGCCAAATGAGAAACTGGTCTACCAGCTCCGTGGTCTCCTCAGAGGGGGTCTGGCGTCCTTAGAAACAGTGATTCTAATGCCGAATGTCCCCCCAGAGACAAGGAAGCAGGGATGGCAAGTATATGACATGCATGGTACCACTGCCCATCCAGCACCCATAGCAGCCATCACCAATCAATCCCAGCACTCCTTTCCACTGAGCCAAAATGCAACTTCAGAATCCTCCTCAGCACAGTGCTCCAGGAAGTCACGACCATTCAAGCAGAGAGGGCACAGGGGATGACATCTATTTGTCATTTATTTTGCAAATGATGGGACTGAAGCCCAGAGAGGGGAAGTGACTTCACTAAGGTCACCCAGCTGCTTAGTGGTGCAGCTGGCGCTGGGTCCTGGAGTTTCCGAGTCAGAGGCCAGGGCTGCCCGCAGGCCGATCTGTGGGGCCACCTGGAGTTGAACAGCCTTCCTCCCTCTGGGCCTGGAGGTGGGCTGACCTCTGACCCGGACCCTGGAGCTGGCCGCATCTGGGCTGCGTGGGGGTGCTCCGGCCAGCCCCAGGCGTCACGGGGCTCAGGACCCCAGGGAGGCAGGAAGCCACACTGACACTCCCTTTAGGGTAGCTGAGTTTCTGTTCCCCTGCCTGAGCCTGGCATCCCCACCCCTCCACCCCGACAGACACACTCCCGCAGCCCCCAGGCGGGTCACATTCTCTGGGGATGGTTTCCAGGTCCTCCAATTGACCTCAGGTGCCCTCAGTACACCTGGCCCTGACCCAGGCCACCTGGGGGGCCTCAGGAGGCTTAGACCTCAGTCGTTTGGGTCCAAGTGGGTGAAGACGGGGCAGACGCGAGAGTGCATGTCATGAGCAGAAGGAAGTGGAACAACCTGGGTGGGGGCGTGCTCCCTGGGCTTGCTCCTGTCCCCTGTCCCCTTTCAGTGTCCACTCCACTGTACCTGGGGAACCAGCCTGGGGCCAACCAAGTCCCCCCCACCCAGGGGGAACCCAGAAGGCTGAGGACATCACCGCCAGCTCTGCAGAGCGTGGGTGCTCCCTGGGCCCAGCAGACCCCACAAGCCATCAGCGGCTGCTGTCTGGGGCCTGGCTCACTTCCCCTTTCCTTGTTCCAGCGCCCCCATCTGCCCAGACAAGCCAGGCAGCTTCCATGAGCCTCAGTTTCCCCTCTGTCCAACAGGACCCCTGGCCCGGTCCATGCCTAGGGATCACAGGGAGCACGAGTCCCCTCGAGAGACAATCTGTGGGGTGGCTGCCATTTAGGGTTCAGATTTATCCAGGGCCCTGGGGGCTCAGCGTCACTCTCCTCCACTCCCCTCCCTCCCGCCCCCCAGCGGTGTGCAGGGCAGGGCAGGGGAGGGGGGAGGGGGGAGGCTGGCGTTCCCACGGCCTGGGGCAGCCACGTGCAGACAGGAGCGCAGGGTTTGGCCTCCCAGGGAGCAGGGCAGGAAGTGCCTCAGGTCTGAGGGAGGGGATGGGGTGTTTGCTGTGACCTTGTGGTGAGGGAGCGAGCAGGAGGCCGAGTGACAGCCACTGCTCAGAGCCAGGCCGGGAGAGGGGGTAGCGGGCGGCCAGAGGCCTGATGGGGACACGGCCGGGGTGAGACTTTTCATGTCGTGCCTCTCAGTGCCTTTTTATTTTTGAAGCCCTTAAACGTAATACCTATTAAAGAACTGGGGAAACAAAATGTGGATGCTTTTAAGTAAAAACGTAAAATCACTGCTAGAAATAAAAAAAAAAAAAGAAGAAAAATACCCAAACACACCCACTACATCAAAGCCCACCTTCCCCGGCTCCTGCCTCCTGCGTCAGCACCCCCTGCAGTCTGTTCTCAGTATCCAGAGTGAACCTGTCACAACAAAGCCACACCAGTCTCTCCGTGGCTCACAACCGCCGGCTCCCATGGCACGCTGAGTCAAAGCCGAAGTCCCCCCCCCAACAGCCTTCAGGGCCCGACAGGACTGGCCCCATTTCATCTCTGACCCCCTCTCCTACTGTTCCCCTGCAGCCTCCCCAGCCACACTGGCCTCAAACAGACCAGGCCTGCTCCTGCCTCAGGGCCTTTGCACAAGCTGTTTCCTCTGTCTGGACGGCTCTCCTCCCAGTTCTCTGCGTGGCTTGCTTCTTAACCTGCTTCAATCTTTGCTCAAGTGTTACCTTCTCAAGGAGGCCTCTTCATTTAAAATTCCATCCCTCTCACTCCCTACCCCCTTCTGTTCTTTATTTTTCTTCTATAGCTGTTATTAATTTCTACCACATTCTAGAATTTATTCATTTTGATTCTTGTTTGTCACTAGGATGTGACCTCCAGGAGGGCAGGGAGTGTCTGTCTGGTTCATGGCTGTGTCCCCAGGGCCCCAAACAGTGCCTGGCACACAGCAGTCACTCAATATACATGGATTAATTAATTAAAAAACAGATGAACGCGGGCTATAAAGAGATAAAAAGGAACAAGGAACTGGGGGAAGCTGCCAGATGAAGGGTCAATATTCTTAATGCAGAAGGAGCGTCGCAAATCGATCAGGAAGCAAGAAGCAGCCCGAGAGAAGGAGACGCAAGAGAAATAAACAAGTACATGGCAAAAGAAGGATGTGCTGGTGACCGGTAACCAGGAGGTGCTCAGGCCCATGAAGAACCGGAGGTGGGACGACTCAAATGGCATCCACGGCCCCGAGTGGGTCAGCGACGCTGGACAAGCTGGACAGGGATGGACGGAGCAGCACCCTTTCCCACGGCCGGGGGTTGGGGGCGGGCGTGAACGGGGCACACGTGAAGATGCAGCACTCTGACATCAGCCTCCCGCTGGATAGTGGCCTGTGTTGCCAGCCCCGCTTCACAGGTACCAAAACTGAGGACCAGAGAGGGCAATGAGCTCAGCTGGGGTCACACAGGGAGAGGAGACGCCGAAGCTGGGAGCAAATGCAGGCCCATCTGCTCCCCGGGGTTTCCTGACACCGAATCTTGGAGTGGGCAGACAGCAGGGTGGGGCACCCCAATACCCTGGCCAATGGGGGTTTTTGAATTAGAGTCCTAATTGTGTGACCCGGAGCAAGGCCAGCCTGTCGGAGCCTCAGTTTCCTCATATGAGAAATGGGGAGAACACGACCTGCCAGCTCAGGTTTCCGCGGGAATTAAGAGAAGCGATGCACGCAGAAGCCGTGCAATGGAGCCTGGGACTCGGCGAGCGCTCGGAAAACGGAAACAGCCTGCAGCTGCGCCCTCCTGCGCCCCTCCACCACGTGGGGTGGAAACTCTGAGTCTGGCTCCTCGGCCCCACAGCTGTGTTCCAAAGTGCTGGATGCTGCCCTCTCAGGAGACAGGGCGGATCCTCCCACCCCTGCGTGTCCCCCAGGCCTGGGCTGCCAGCTGGCTCCCCGCCCCGCCACAGGGGCCAGTGGAAAAAAACCCGGCCAGGGGACACTGTGGCCAGGCTGGCTGTGTGGCCCTGAGCAAGTCAGTGCCCCTCTCTGGGCCTCTGTCCTGTTCACACCCAGGGCTGAGATGGGGATGGGAGATGAGAAAGTAGAGGTCACTCCTCTTTAGATCGAGCTGATCCCATGGGCGACTTCAAATGCATCTGCGTGCCCAGCAGCTCGGCGTGAGTGGTGGTGGGTTTAGCTGTCTGGCAGAGGGGGAAACTGAGGCACAGCTATGTGCCCACGGTCACCCGACTGGGAAAGGGCCGAGGAAGGACAGGACTCTGGGTCTCTTTGGTCCTGCAGAGAGGGAGGTGGAGAGAAGGGTGCAGGGGCAGGGAGAGACAGCTGCTGGGAGGAGAAGAAAAGGCAGGAGAGAAGGAGAAAGAGATACACAGACAGCCAGAGACTGCAAGAGAGACTGAGACTCAGGGAGCTGCAAAGGAGACTCGGAGAGACACCGTTGTGGGTTGAACTGGGCCCCCAGGACCCATATGCGCAGTCCTATCCCCCGTCCTCAGGGTCTTTGCAGAGGTGATTCAAAAGAGGTCGGAGGGCGCGCCCTAACCAGCACGACTGGTGTCCTTATAAAGCGGAAGTCTGGACACTGGAAACACAGGCAGAGAGGCTGGGGGAAGGGCCGTGAGGGCTCCGAGGTGTTGGGGACCTGGGCGGGGTGGGCCTGGCTACCTGGCTCCCCAGAGACCCCATCGCGTTCCCCTCATAGGCTACTCCTGGCTTCGGTTGCCTTGGCAACGGGAAGCTTCAGCCTGGAGGAACCGGGTCTGCCACCCCCTCCCTCCTTCCTCCTCTCCCCTCACCCAGCAGCAGACCCGCCGGCCCCGTGCCCACCTCCCGCTCCGAGCCAGGGGTATTTTCATCTGGGGTTCCCTGGAGATGGGGGCTGGGGCCTCGACCCAAGCTTGTCTGGCCCAGGAGGGTCAGTTTGAGGGGCAGAGGTGAGGCTGGGTAGGGTCCACGTGGCCGGGGAGGGACGAGGGAGCCCTTGCCAGTCCCCTACCCCACTTTCCAGGCGGAAGTCTGGACTCAGAGAGGGTCAGCAGCAGCTCCCGGGGGAGGGGGAGGGGCAGAGACATAAACCGGGTGGGGGCACACGGCTGAGGAGAACGGAGTGCTGGCAGGTCAGAGGAGGCCACGTTTAAGGACCAGCACCCCGGGAGCAAGCTTTCTTCTCCCCGCAGCCCTGTTGAGCTCAAACACACTCTATAGCCCCCCTACTGCTGGAGCACCAAGCCAGACTCCCCTAAGGCTCCAAGCTCTGGCTCTGGACCCCGATCTGGGAAAAATCTCAGCCCCGACTGTTCCAGCAGGGAACTCCCACCCCTGCGTGGTCTCCAGAACCTGCTGGATGCACTCCCACCTCCACCCCTTTGCCCCCGCAGTGCCCTGCCTGGGGGGCCCTTCCCCTTCTGGCCAGCACCTCCTTCCACCTCTAACCCCTCCCAGAACATGCATGCTCTTCAAGCCCCACTGAAGATGCTGTTCCCTCTGCCGGGAACGGCCTTGCTCAGATCAGGCTGCCTCCTCAGAGGCCTTCCCTGACCACCCCACGCCCTCTGACCCCTTTGACGACCACCCTGCCCCGCTCTCTCCCCGGCACCTCCCTCTCTCGGGTGCTTGTGTTCATTTACTCCTTTACTTGCGACACGTCTGTCTCCCCACCAGTCTGGACCCCGTCTGTCTCGCCGGGCTCTGTGAACACACACCCACAGCACATATCTGGAGAATTAATACTGAGCAATAAAAGCTGAGTAATTCCCAGTCTGCTCTAAAACTGCAGCTTTCACAAATTTCATCAGTGACTGAGAAATTCATCTCACCTGACAACCCATCCAACACACGCAGAGAGGAAGCAGAGCTTTCACGGGACGATTCTGACGTTACGATGTACGATACAGACCAGCATTTTCTAGGCTATTCTAGCCGCTCCGTTCCAAGAAAATTCTGGTTACAACGTTCTGATTTCATAACCCACCAGGGAGTTACCACACAGTCCGAGAGAGGAGGCTCTTGAATTCCTGCTGCAGAGGTCCCCAGAAATTTCCTGGTTCTCCCCGCTGCCCCCCGTCCCCACTCCAGCTGGCCCACTCCTCATCTCGTCCTGGGGTGCTCCAGCCCTCCCTTTCCATAAGTGCGCCAGTGCCAGGTGGCCACCCACAGGAGCCATGATGAACAGCCAGCCTGTCACCCCCGGACAGGCCAGCCCCTCCTGCAACCACCCCCGGCCTCCTCAGGTCTGCTCTCTGTGGGCCCTGGGCCTGCCCAGAGGAATGACCTGGAGGGGACGGGAGGGCGAGGCAGGCAGGGTGGCAGCTGCTGGAGTCCTTCCCACGACACGTCAGAGCTCCTACCTCCCATCCCAACCTCCTCCTGGATACCGGAAGTGGTCCCAACCGCCACTACTGAACTATGGTGTGTGGAGACGCTGCGTGACAATGCAGAGTCCTGCTCCCATTTCACAGGTGACGAAACTGAGGCTTAACGAAGGGGAGGGGCCCATCTCACAGCTCAGGATCGGCCAAGAGGGGGATCTGAACCCAAGCAGTCAGACTCTCAAAGGGACAGAAGGTAGATAGGGCAGCCCACGTCAGGGTCCCCTCCCTTCCCCAGGCCTCAGTTTCCCTTGGTGAAAGAGGAGGCCTGGATGTGGTGACCTCAAAGGTCGTATCCAGATCGGACTTTTGTTGGTCTCAGGTCACCACGGTCCATGCCCTGGGCCATGCCACAGTGACACAAGCAGAGCAGGCTTTTAGTGCCCTCCCCTCCTCCTGGGCACATGACCTGCACCATAACTGTCTTGTCCCTTCTAGTCTGTCCCAAGGTCAAGGTCTCTGCTCTTCCCTCTCATTCCCACTCCTCAGGGTCTGGTCCTCTGCAGACAGGCTTGCTGGGGCCCTATCTGGGGGCCCGGCATGCCTAACCCAGGGATTTCCACAACTGTTGTGACGGGGGTTCCCCTGCTCGTGAAATCCCGCTGGGAAGGCCACTTCATAAGAGACTCCCCCAAAAAGGCTGGTCCGGTTAAAACGAGAGCAGAGGCTGGCTCTCGTGTGCTGACTTCTTGTCCATCACCCCTCCTGCCACTCTCCCAGGTCACCCCAGGAGTCCCTGGGGCCCGGCTTGAAAACCAGAGTATCAGCCCAAAGTAACGGTGACAGTTCAGCGCGGCCCATAGGGGAAACACTTTCGAAGAGCAGCTAGTGCCCGCCCGGGCCTCCAGGTGAGATGCGCGTGGACTGGGGCAAGCGAGGTCGGAAGACTGCACAGCACAGCATCCCACAGGCCTGCCTTCCAATCCCTGCCTGCCCCCAGGTGACCCTGAGAGCAGGGCGCCTCCCCCAGCCTCAGCCACTTGGTCTGCAGTGCGCGCAGGACAGAACCGTGTGGGGTAATAAAGGAGGGGTTGCAGATACAGCTTAACCAGCGGTAAACATGGAATAGCCACCATTACTGTTGCCATGGCCCCCTCGCTTGTGAATTGTGTGATCTTAGGGAACTTATTAACCCTCCCGGACCACCTTCCTCATCTATAAACTGGGGATGATGATGGGTCCTTATGCATGCAGGTAAACAAGTGGGAACACGTTGACGCTTGGCGCAGAGCGAGGACTTAGATCCTAGACATTGCTTATGACTGTTATTACTATCGCTCTTCTTTGCTCCCAGCCCCGGTGGGCAGCCACCCCTGCGCCCGGGGCCCGGCTTACCCCGGCGGGATGGAGGCGCGTGCGCTCACGCTGGTGGCGCGCTGGGGCCCGGGCCGGTTGAGATTGTTCTGCCCCGGGGTGGGCGCGCCGCCGGGGGCGCTCGGGCTCCGCGGGGGCGC
>NC_060281.1:74010666-74027258 GCF_021613505.1 Equus quagga | reverse complement strand
AGCGCGGCGCCGGCGAAGGTGGCGCTGGGGCGCACGGCGAGCGCGCCGGGTGGCCCTCCGGGCGGTGGCGGTGGCGGCGGCGGGGGCGCGGGGGGCGCCTTGCGGCGCTGCGAGGCCAGGATGGCATTGGAGGCGGCGCGCGTGCTGTTGACCAGCAGGCACTGCTGGCACGAGCAGGGCTGGCCCAAGCTGGCGCCCACGGGCCACGACTGCGACTTGGGGATGGAGCCGACGGTGAGCGGGTAGGCGAGGTCCAGGCGGCGGCGCAGGCGGCGGCGCCGGCGCGTCTGGCGGTTCATCTGCGACATGCTGTTGAAGTAGATGAGGTAGCAGAAGCCCAGCGACGAGAGGTCGAGCCACGGGTGCTGCTTCTCGTAGGCGTTCTGGATGGTGATGCAGATGTCCATGTCGTAGGCCGTCCACGCGCCGCCGTCGTTCTCCCACTCCCACACGATGCCCTTGCCCGGCGCCGACGACGGGTCGTAGAAGTTGCGCCGCACTGGCCGCATGGTGCCTGTGCTCACAAGGAGGAGGGGGTCAGTACAGCTGGGGGTCAGCGCCGGGGGGGGGGGGGGGGGGGGGGGGGTCGGCACAGGCTCGAGGGGCAGGGCTGGCGGGGCGAGGTTGAGGGGGACGCGGGGCGAGCAGCAGGGCCAGCACGCATGGGTTGGGGTGAGAGGCGGCAGGGGCGAGGGTGGAGGGTCCAGAAAGCGGGGTGTCATGGGGGTGGAATGGCGAAGCAGTCAGCAAGGCATGGGGGGGCAGGGTAGGCAAGCTCCCCCCACCTCTCCAGGGTCAACACCGCCCCGAAGCAGGTGTGGCACAGGCCCTGGGAGCAGCGAGAGGGTGGGGGCTGTTCAGATGAGGTGGGGGGAGCAGAGCCAGCGCGTGGGGGGAGGGGGCAGGGACCAGCAGGGGCCACACCACGCAGACACTGGGGGGCACACGGTCCTTCACTCCTTCCTTAGTTTACTCATCTCATCACTCGTTCATCAAGCCATTCACCAGTTTATTAATTCAAGCCCAGGTTCATTTGTTCATCCCCAAACTCATCGGTGCATCGCCCAGGCCTGCGGTCATCTGGGTGCTTGTGGTTCAGACCTGCGTCTCTGTCCCCTCCTGGGCTCTCTCTGTGCCATCATGCATTCAGTCAGTCCCTCATTTACAACCACCCCATTAACCCCCCCCCCCCCCCCCGTCCTGTTCTCGATATTCTACCTATTTGTCTTGTTTTCTGTCTGTCTCCTCCCCCACAAGGCAGGGAGTTTTATTCGCTGCTGCATCCCCAGCGCCTGCACACAGTAGGAGCTCAATAGATATCTATTGAATGCATAAATGAATTCACTCATTCAGACACTGATCCCTGTGGGGTTGAGTTACTCTTTCCTTCCTCCGTGGCTTTGGTTTCTCCCTGCTCTGGTCCATTCCTTCCTCCGCTCATTTATCTGTTTCTCACTCGTGTTTGTGTTTTCGTTCCTTCCTTTGACGAACGTGCTGTCTGCTCTTTGAAGGCTGCATGCTGAGTGTTCACTCAAAATGAACACAACACACGGTAACCCCAGCCGGGGTGGGGGTCCTCATGCCCCCATTTTAAAGATGAGAGCACTGGGGTTCGGCTCCCCAGCCCTGCTCCGTGTTCCCCTAAGCTCCCGGGAGCAGGGATCCGTGGGACACTGGGTTAAGCAGAGACAACCCAAGGTCCGGGCTGCAGGACTTCTCAGAGCCTTTAGTCTGCTCTGGGCCTGGGGTGAGTAGGGGGGATTCCCTCGCTGGGTTCACTAGGCACATCTACAGGAAGGCTGCACCCTTGACGGCTCCTCAACTGTGGGCAAGTCCCTTCAGCCTCCCCAGGTCTCGGTGGCCCCATCTTGAAAATGAGGGTGATGCTAATCCGTGACCCCACCCCCACCCCCCCGCCGCCGCCAGGGCTGCCAGGAAGATTCAGCGACACCAGCCACAGAGCACAGGGGCTGGGTGGGGCATCCGCGCTGGGAGGCGCACAGACCTCATTCAAGTCCTGATTGCTTGACTTTGCAGCTCTGTGACCACGGTCAGGTGACTCAATGTCTCTGAGCCTCAGTTTTCTCATCTCTAAAATGAGCATGAGCGGACCTTCCTAGTGAGGTGGTTCAAAGGACCCATCAAGACAAATACTGTCTCGTCTCTGATGATTCCAAAATCTGTCATTTCCAGCCTCCTCCTCTCCCCTGAGAGCCAGACTTGTGTATCCAGCTAGTGGAGGCTCTGATCTCCCCCCACCCCAGACCTGATCCTCCTGAAGGCTTCCTCGTCACAGTTACTGGCAGCTCCAGCCTTTCAGCTGCTCGGCCCCAAATCCCCCAAACCTCAGATTCATCCCTGACTTCTTACCTCTTACCCCAGCTCCAGTCTATCGGTAAATCCAGTCACCTCTACCTTCAGATCCATCCCACATCTCCCCACTTCTCCCCACTGCACTGATTCCACCTGGTCCAAACCACGGTATCCCTCCTGCCCGGACCATTGCAGTAGACTCACGACAGGTCTCTGCTTCTGCCCTTGCCCTCTCTAGTCTGTTCCCCACATGGCAGCCAGGGGGATCTTGTTCAACACAAGTCAGATTACATCCTTCTCCTGCCCCCAATTCTCCCATGGCTCCCTGCTCACTTGGAGTAAAAGCCAAAATCCTGGCCATGCCCTGCCAAAACCCCACGCTGTCTACGAAGCCCCCCTCGCTCACTCCACTCCAGCCACCCAGGCCTGCCTGCTGTTCCTCAGACATCCCAAGCACTATCCAGCCTCAGGGGCTTTGCATTTGCTGTTCCCCCCACGTGGAATATGACCTAGCCACTGCCAGATGTTCTCGGAGTTTCCACCTCGCTTTCTTTCAGGTCTTCGTTCAAATGTCACCTCTTTGGAAAGACCTTCCCAGACCACCCTTCTAACACGGCCGCCCTCACTTCCCCGTTCTCTCCCCCTGCCTTATTTTCTTCCTGGCAGTCTGCACTACCTGATACGACCTATTAATCCTCATGCTTTTTTTTTTTTTCTTTCTGCTTTTTCTCCCCAAATCACCCCAGTACATGGTTGTATATTTTAGTTGTGGGTCCTTCTAGTGTGGCATGTGGGACGCCGCCTAGCATGGCTTGATGAGCGGTGCCGTGTCTGTGCCCAGGATTCGAACCAGCGAAACCCTGGGCTGACGAAGCAGAGCCACGAACTTAATCACTCGGTCACGGGGCCAGGCCCCACCCTCATACTTTCTTTGCTCTGTGCAGGATCCCCAGCGCCCACCACAGTGCCTGGTGCACGCAGGATGCTGTCCCTACGGGGAGGGGGTCCGCAGTGCTAAGTGGCATCCCTCAGGGCTGGGCGGGGCCCCACTGTGCTCCCTCCAGAGGATCCATCCCCTCCTCCCCACCTGGCTCAGGCTGCTGTCTCCCGACCACAGACTCCATCTGACTGTCCCCAACTTGGGTCCCTACCCAGGGCTGACAGAGCTTGTCCTCTGCTCTCTCCTCTGATAGATTCCCAAGGGTCCTGGACCACCCCTGCCCCATCAACTGCCCTGAGCTGAAAGCCGGGGGCTGAAAGCTGGGGGAGTCGAGGCTCAGAGCAGTAGCTGTGGACACGAGGGAGGCGGGGCTGGGGTGGGGTCCCTGGGCTCCTATCATGTTCCAGCCAATCATCTGGAAAGGTCCCCAGGGCCTCTGGGGCGGCCCCCTTGGATGCTTGCTCTGTCCTTTTAATTGAGTGTGTGCGCATTGATTTTTCCCTGACTACGGTGTTCTTCCAGGGCTGGCTCGAGAGGGGGTTGTTAAAGGGAAAATCCTGGATCCTGTCCCCGCTCTGCTCCCGAGCGCCGCCTCCGCCTCTCAGGGCCTCAGTTTCCCCATCTGCCCAGTGAGGGCTCCTGATAGGTGATCTTCAGGTCTGAAGCGCCGCCATCAGCCTCTGCGTGGGGTTAGGGCACTGTGCTCCTGGAAGGTGTAACCCTGGTGGGAGAGCTGGGAGGGGAGCTGCCACATTCAGCCCCCTCGGGTGCCAAGTCTGAATTGGGCAGGGCAGGGCCGGGGGTGGGAGATGCAGGGTGAAGTGGTGGAGGGGGCTCAACATACAGCCTCAGGGTCCTCCTCTGTCAAATAAGGGTATTAATACATACCCCAAAGAAGTGCTGTGGGACAAGGTACGATAATGCACGTCACAGGTGCTCAGCAGAGCCCTCAGTTATAGCAAATGCTCAGGGAGTGGTAGCTAAGATGGTTGTTGTTATTGCACACATTACCCACATTCACTCTCTAGCAGCCCTTGTTCACTTGGCAAACTCCTATTCATCCAACAAAACCCTCCACCTGCCCGCCTCCTCCAGGAAGGGCTTTTCCGTTCTGTTGCTACAGCTGGCACATGCAGCTTTTTGTTGCATGTCTATCCTTGCCCTGTCATTAAATTATTTGTTTTTGTTCTTAATCTCCCTCACTGGTTGAGGCCTTTCTGGAGGACAAGGACCAGGTCGGATCCACGTCTGTGTTCCCAGCAGCGGGCACAAGGCCTGGCACAAAGGAGGTGTCTGCAGCTAAAACGGGTAACCTACTTGGCACAGCTCAGGGCTCAGAGGACTCAGGAAAGAGGAAAGGTTGGTCTCGACGGAGAGGGAGTGGAGACAGGAGCAGGAGCCAAGGGCCACATGGGGCCCCGGGGATGGGGTGAGGCCAGGGTTCCAAAGGTCAGCCCTGGCCAGCTCTGCACCTGAGGACTCTGGGAGTTTTCTGGGCCAGGTCAGCTTAGGCGTCCCTCTCTCCGGGGCTCTATTTACAGGCATCGATTTCCCTGCCCGTTCACTGGTGGTTATTAAAAGTGGCGTCCCTGGAGTCCTTTTCAGGCGAGATGGGAGCCCCGAGAGCCGGAGTAACAAGGGCAGCTGCCGTCCTCCCCGCTGGGCCCCCCCGCAGCGTCCCCCCTGCCGCCCGCCCATCGGTCTGCCTCTCCCGCTCCCGCTGGCCATGGACCAGGCTGAGGGGGCCTCTGGTTCCCTGGTGACCTGCCTGGGCTGCGATCTCAAGATTTCCAAGAGAGCAGCCGCAGAAATGCGCCTTGCCCTCCCCTCCGTGGCCTTGGCCTAGATTTTTGGCCAGAACAATGGGTCCAAGATGGGGCTGGAGGTTCTTCAGCCTGGGAGATGGGATGGGTCTCAGACTGGTGGCCTGGGGGCATGGCCGGTCTTTCTTTAAGCCCCACGCCACCAGGTGTCCCTGAGCAGACTGCTCCCCTCTCGGCCTCACGGGCACCCAGCTGCACCGGCCACGAGGGTCTGGGTCCCTACAGCAGCTGGAAACCTGTGGCAGGCACGTCCCACTTCTGAGCTGGTTTTCGTGCATCTCCTTTTGTTGTCCGTCCCCCAACCCCCCTTAGTTTCTTAGGAATGTCTGGCTGAAAAATTCCAATCTTGTTCCAGTTGAACTGAGGGGAAAGGGGCCCTGGCCAAATGTCAGCGGGAGGATTGCAGGAGCTGGGCCCCCGAGACCGGGTGTGGGGGCCGCCACACACTGCAGCCAGTGACCAGTTCATGCCTGGGGCAGAGATGAGAGAGATGGAGACACGGGGGCCGGGGGGAGAGAGAGGCACAGGGAGACTGCCAGGGTGGGGTCAGGATCCAGATGGGAAATGCTGGGGCCGAGACAGAACGAGAGGAGAGACACACAGAACAAAAAACAACAGAAAAAAGAGTGAGGCAAAGAGATGGGAACAGAGAGGACGGACAATGGGGACAGACAGTAGCTATGGCAATGACCACAGAGCAAAGGTTTATTGAGCACTCACTGTGTGTCAGAGGTCTGCTCAGCACTTTCTGTGCACTAACTCATTTTATCCTCACATGATTCCTTCCAGGGAGGGAGCAGAATTATTCCCGTTTTACAGTTGAGGCAACTGAGGCCAGAGAGGTGACATCTTGGAAGGGCTGGGAATGCTGCTCCATTCACAGAGTAAAGGAAAGGCCAGGTTTGACTGGTTCTAAGGGGTTCAACTCAGCCAAGCGGGAGCCCAGCCTAGGATACCTCCAGTGACGGGGAACTCACTACCTCAGCCTTGCCCTCAGTTGTTTTGCTGTAAGAGGTTTCTGCCCTGAGAAATGTGATCCTGACCTGATGACCCCCCTGCCTGAAGGTGGGGTGTGTGGGGGTGTCAGTCCCCAGCTTTTGGCCTTAAGAAGACGCTGACTCTGTAGAGAGAGGGGAGGCCCCTGAGCCCCCCTGCCTGTCCCTCAGCCTCCAAAGGGTTCCTCCCTGGGACAGGCTAGCCAAAGGGCCAGCAGGGAGCCCCTCCCTCTGGGGGTGGCTTCCTGGAGGGAAGTGACCTCAGTTTGGGGGCACCCAGACCCTGACAGGAAGGGGGGGCCGTGGGAGGCAGTCATGGGACATCCTGTCAGGTGGGGGGAGTGCCACTGCAGGCTGAGGCCTGTGACTGCAGACTGGGCAGTGGGTTGAGCATGAATTGAGCGCCCACTGGATGCCGGGCCCCAGGGAAGGACTTCAGTGAATCCCCACCCAACCCAGAAGTAACGGTCACAACAGTCGTTCACACTCAGAGAACTCACTTCCGTGACTGGGCTCATGTCACTCGTTTAATCCTGACAACAGTGCTGCGAGCTGGGCTGTTACCCCCATTTCAGAGGCGAGGGGAAGGAGGCACAGAGGGGTTAGGAACACCCCCAAGGGAATCTGTGAGTAAGGGGTCTAGCCTGTGACCGTCCCAGGCCGCCTGGCTCCATGCCGTTCCCTTTACTGCTCTGCTCTGCTCCCACCAGCCCACGTTCCAGAGGAGGAAACTGAGGCATGGAGGTTACACAGTGAGTAAGTGGCACGGCTGAGGTCCAAACCCAGACTGCCATGTGGCCTTGCAGGACAGTGGCCCTCTCCCTTCACCCCCGCTGAGTATCTGCGTGGCTGGCCAGCCCCCCGACAGCAACAGCGACAACCATCCTGATTTACTGAAGGCCCCCACTGTGTCAGCCGCTGTGCTCAGGGCTCAAATGCATCGTCCGGCCTCGCCACGGCCCTGGGGGTTTTGTGCACTGTCGTTAGCCCCATTTGGCAGAGGGGGAAACTGAGGCTCCTTGGGAAGACAGGGAGGGCCGGCTGGGGTGGTGGCCAGGCTGGGATTCGAAGTGCGGTCTGTGGGGCCTCCCCCGCCCGGCCGGTGATCAATACTCCCGGCGTGTTCTGTTTCCCTCCAAACTCTCCCGGGGGACTCGTCAAGCCGCCGCGGCCCATTAGCGGTTTCTGCACGTCTGAAGCTGGCCCGGCTCCCCAGGGTCTGCTGGCAGCCAGGCCAGGGCAGTGGGGAGAGGAGGGGAGCGGAGGGGAGGTGAGGGGCTCTCCAGTCCGCCTGGGGGAGGCCGAGGGTCTGCGTGGCACTTGGACAGCCTACCACCTTCAAATCGGTTTTGAAAGGCCCTCGCCCCCGAGGCTGCCGCAGCTGGAAGCTGGCTGTGCCCACTTACGGGTGTGGGGGGCTTCCCGGTCACCTGGCCCCCCACACACTCGGGCTCAGACGCCCTGGCCCAGCAGCAACAGCTGAGAGCAGGGAATGGGGGGGTAGAGAACAGAAGGAGCCACAGTCCTCCATCTCCTGGGGCCCCAGGTGGCCCTCGGCAACTGACCTGACCCTGCCGAGCCTCTTCATCTTCATCTGTGAAGTGGTCATCATCATCGTCATCACAGTGAACGCGCATGAGGGCCTAACATGTGCCAGGCACTGTTCTAGGTGCTTTACAGACACCAACTCTTAACCCACACGACACTCTACAGAGCAGGTAGCCTTCTCATCATGGCCTTGTACAAATGCTGAAGCACAGAGAGGTGAAGTGACTTGCCCCAAATCACACAGCTGCTAAGCCACTAAGCCAGGATTTAACCCAGCCAGATTTGAACTTCTCCCCACTACCACTGCCACCACCCTGGTCCAAGCCACCATTAGTGCTAGACTATTGTAGTAACCTCTGCCCTGTGTCCCTGCTTCCACCCTGTAATGCATTCTCACAGGGCAGCCAGAGGAATCTTTCGCAAACTCAGGTCTGACCACATCTCTCCTCTGCTCAACACCCATCAATAGCTCCCTAGTGCCCTTAGGAAGCAGTCTAAGCTCTTTAGCTCATCTTTAGGGCCCATCACAAGCTGTCTGCACAGCCTCACACTCTAACCACACCAAACCTCTAATTATCCTCTGAGCACATCATGCATGGTTGTGCCTCTGTGTATTTACACATGCTGTTCCCTCTGTCTGGAATGTCCTTCCTCTCACCCACCCCTTTTCCTCCCTGCTGAGTTCCTAAGCAGTCTGCATGGTTCAGCTCAAGCACTATCCTCTTGGAATCTCCTCTGCCACCCTTAGGGAGAAGCACTCCCTCCGTGGGGCTCCCAGAGCACCTTGCCCCTGCAATACCCCGTTAACGCACACACCTCACTACCCGCTGAGGCTCTGTGTCCCCTCCAGCCTGCGAGCCTCTCAGAGGGTGGGCTGGCTTTCAGCTGCCTCAGCAGCCCTCCACCGCCAGCAGCACAGGGCGGCAAGGGCGTGGAGATGCTAGCTGAACAAAAGAATGAATGAATGAATGACCACACACACACCTAACCGAGTCTACAAATGACGAGGCTGGAGACCGCGAGCTGGGGGTGGACGCGATGTTGTTTCAGGTCACAGGCTATTTGCATTCAAAAAATACAATGACCAGGCATTTAAAAATTGGGGTGTGCTCACTCGAGTCTGGATTTCAGAAGTCCCCAAAAATATTCAAAGATGTGGCCACCACTTCTTGGCAGAGGCTGAGTCACACTCACCTCATTCATGTTTTCAAGTATTTACTGAGCACCTACTGTGTACCAGGCACTAGAGAACAACATCGAAACCTCTGCCTTCGCAGTCACTGCACACGCGTCTATTAGCTGCCCAGGCCCTGTGCGCATCTGAATTTTTGGCCTCTGTCTAGATGGGGAAACTGGGCCCCAGCGAGAGAGGAAGGGGCTTGGCCCAAGTCACCTAAAGCAGAGACTGCTCCTGACCCCAGCCCCTTGGCCCTCATTTCCACGGTCCCAGGGGACTAACACCTTGGCATGAATGGACCTTTGTTCCCCAGAAGAGAGCAGTTGGGGGAGGGCTCCAGAACGGTGTGATTTCAGGTGAACTCGATGCTTCCCCAGCGAGCTCTGCCTGCAGTCAGTGGGAGAGGGAACAAAGCTCAGTGGAGGCAGGGCCCAGCCTGTCATCAGGAGAACAGGAGGTTACGCTGCGGCTGCTGGCAGGACGGTCCTGGCCGCCAGCGCTGCCTCCTTCCTTTGATTGCCTCGTCCTTTGTTCGGCATTTCAGGGCGTTCGGACCCAGGGCTTGGTGCCAGCCTCCCTCCCGTAGCTTGTCACCTGCCTGCCACTATTGCCCAGGCAGGTGGAGGTGGCAGCCTGGAGCAGCTCCAGAGGGACGATGGGAGAAGCCCAGAGAGGGAGAGGTGCTTGGCCAGGGTGGCAGAGCAAGGACGCAGCCACGCAGGACCCGGGGGAGACTCAGCCCCCAGTCTGGCAGCTCCTAGAGCCCCAAGGTCAGGAGCAGCCCCACATCCCGGGACCTCCTCAGTGTCTGGCCTCCTGGGTCAGGCCCGTCACCCCCCACCGGATAGAAGGGCCTTGAGGGCAGCCGTCTGTGCTGTCCTTTTCATTGCGGCATTCCTACTGCCTGGGACAGTGTCTGGCACACAGTAGGTGCTCCTTAAATTCCTGCTGACTGAACGAACGAATGGATACTGACCACAATCCCGTGAGACAGGTCCTGTTGGCCCATATTACAGAGAAGGAAACTGAGGCTCAGGTAGGGAGTGTGGTTTACTCAAAGTCGCAAGCCCCCTCCCCCACGATCACCAGGGAGCTGCTGAGAAGGGAATCTGGGGTTGGGGCCCCACCAACAAGGCTCCCTGAGGCAGCCAGTTCCAGATTTGGGGCCCCATGTTCTCGGCTGGTATTAGCCAAGGGCAGCCAGGGGCTGGTGGGGGGTGGGTGTCCATGTCAACCAGGAGGCTGGGTGGGCTCATGGGGGCGACTGTCTCGGGGCCTGGAGGCTGTCCTGGGGAGTGGCTACCACTGGGTGTGATGCAGGAGTGAGCAGAAGGAGGGGGCCCAGGAGACACAGACGTGGAGCAGGGAGACCTCGGAAGGCCACCCCACACTGAGGAGAGAGCTAGGGACCCCGCTGCCCACAGTCTGAAGGGGCTCCTCCAGTGTGACCAGTCCTGCCCCATCTCCTCCCCATGCCTGCCCCTTCACTCCTTATCTTCTTCACTCCCCTCCATCACAGTCCCCGCAGCGCCCCACGGCCTCCCCATCCCCTCCCCCATGACAGCCGCTATTACCCTCCCCATCACAGCCCCCTTTATCACGCGCCTCACTCCATCTTATTGTTAGCAGCTCCAATCACAGCCTCCATCACCTCCCGGTCCCCTCCCCCTGCCACAGCTCTCGTCACCTCCCCCACTCCAGCCCCACACCTCTCTCATCTCTAGGTCAGAGTCTGCAGCTCCCTTCGAACGAGGAGGCTGGCGGGTTGGGAGAGAGCAGGAAAGGATGGAGAGGGGACAAAGAGGGGCAGGGGACAGGAGGAGAGAGAAGGGGCTGGCTCTGAGGAGGATCCCACCCCCACCCCCGCAGGAGTGGGCCGGGCGCCCGCGGGCGCTGTCCAAGGTGCTGCGGCGCCGGGCCTGGTGCGGGCGGGCGCTGCAGACCTGGATCTGCATCTCAGGCCCACCTCTTCCTACCTCGGGCAGGTGGCTCCCCACCCTCTGAGCCTCAGCTTTGCTGTGCGTGAAATGGGGTGATGCTTCTGGGCGGGTGGAGGGAGCCCAGACAGAATTAAGGAAGTGCCTGCGTCAGCCCCTGCCCAGCCTGCTCCAGCTCTGGTCTCCAGGGCCCGTGATTAATGAGGCTGGTCCTGCAGCGTGGCTCTGGGTCCCCCGGGGCCTGGCCGCTAAAGGAGAGCAGCTGGCAGCCCAGCCAGGCCCGGTGGGACCCAAAAGACCTCCCTCACCCCCTTCCTACCTCTCCCCCTTCTGTCACAGCCCCCCTTTTCCACCCAGGCCGGGCATCTCCTCCAGGACCTTGCCGATGCTGGTTCCTCCACCTGCAGGTGTTCCTCAAACCACACAGACTCTCAGAGGACTCCTCCTCCAGGAAGCCCTCCTACTCAGAGCCCCCAGGCACACACTGCCCACATCACCTGTACCTGAAGGCAACCTGTACCCCTCCTATGAGGCATTTTGAGCAGGAGTACCAGGTGCAAAGTGATATTCTCCACGCTTTCACCTACATCGTCTCATTTAACCCTCACCATGACCCTCTCAGGAAGGGATTATTCTTGTTCTCATTTTACAGAGAAGGGAACTGTGGCTCTGAGAGGTTAAGGGCTTGCCTACGGTCACACAGCCAGTAAAGGGCCAAGCTGGAATTCAGATCCATGTCTGAGTTGGAAGGTCCAACAGCCGTTCCCTCCTCTGCCTGCACTAGACTCCGAGAGCAGTCTGGCAGGGGGCCTGTCCTTCTCTCCGAGTCCCCAGGACCCAGCCAGGTGGGCAGCACTGACTGTCAAACAAAAGTGATGATGAATTTATGGTATCAGGAGAGGCTCCTGGAGCCAGACAAGCAGCCAGAGGCCAAAAGGGTGAGACTGTAATGGTGGAAATGTTGGCAGTGTGACAGGTGGCAGTGGGAGAGACCTGGGTAGGGATTACGTGGACCTGCAGACACCATGGGACGGACCCCTCCCCACCCAAACGCACATTGTCCTTCTTGCCCCTGTTGTCAGGCTCAGCCCCAGGGACCTCCAAGATTGGCTGGGAGACCGTCTCAAGGGCTCCTGTAACCAGGGAGCTGGTCCTGGAGGCCTCTGTGGTTGCGTAGGTTGTTCCTGACAACAAGCCCCAACAGAGCTCTCTAAGGAGAAGAGGGGCACTGAATGTCCCTCTCAGCTGGGGCATTGAATGTCACCTTATTCTCCATCCCTGATACCTGTCTGAGAGGCCTGGGTTCCAGCTTGGGACTAACTGTGTGAACTTGGGTAAGTCACTCACCCTCTCTGGGCCTCCGTCTCTCCATCTGAACAATGACCTGCTTAGGAGTCTAAATTCTGGTGGTGCTTTCCCTGTCGATGGCTGCTCCTCCCTCTGGGTGGCCCCACCCAGTCTCCAATAGCTTAAGCATGTCCTCAGACAGGACGTTTCCCAAAGCGGCAGGGACCAGGGCCAAGGAGCCCCAGTGACCCACAGAAGGGATGAGGTAGGCTTGGGAGATGCTGAGACCATCTGCCACCTGTCATTCCAGCCCGCCAGCTTGGGAGCCAGGCACAGCCACGCTTCCAGCCTCGGGGACAGCAGCCGTGGAGGGTCCCCAGTCTGGCCTCCCCCAGCCTCAGCTGTCCCATCTACAGCATGGACACAAGGCTGCCATAAGTGCCCCCAGCAGAAGAGGGAGAGGAGAACGGGTGACAACAGGCAGTCAGAAAGGTGGCCCTCCCCTCAGCCTCCAGCCACGTGAGTCCCGGGAAGAATCTGGGAATTGTTTAGGAAGTGGCTAAGTCACATCCCTGTCCAGCTGTGGGGACCAGATGGAAAATCCAAGGTCTGGGCGAGGCCCTCGGAGGCCACTGCCCCCCCGGTACTGCCCCAGTGACCCTCAGGATAGTTGGGGCCTTGCACGGGGGCAGAAAACGGCTCCCAAATCTTTCCCCCACTGCTGGTGGAGCCAACCGCTTCCCCCAAGATCCTGGGCCAGCTCCGCCACCAGCTGCTGTGCCCACAAACCCCTCAGCCTTAGTTTTCCCATTTGTGAAATCTTGGTTCGCCTGTGGTAGGGCCGGCTGCAGACAAAGGAAGCCGAGGAGAGCTTTAGGGGGACAGCACGTGGCCCAGCAAGGAGGACACCAGGGCTGTCGCTGCACACATGCCCAGGAAGGGCGTGATCTGACATCATGTGGCCCAGGGTCACAGCATTCCCCTGCACGTGGGCTCCAGACCTGCATGGCTTCAAAGGGAACCTCACCCCCTGCAGGGAGCGATGAAAACAGCCCAGCAGGGGAGAGGTGAGAGGGCACTGGCTGAACAAACAGCAGCCCCCACGGGACTGGGCCTGGCCTCTCCCCTGTGGTCCCAGCCAGACAGGGCATCTGTGTGTCAGCTGTGTACAAGCGGTTGGTGCTGTGTGTGTATGCACAGCGTGTGCATCTCGGCACATGCCACGAGGCGTGTATTTCTGTATATCCCGTGCTGGGTGTGCCGTGGCACCAGCCCTGTCCCACCGGTAGGTTAAGAACATGTCAGAGCAGGGGTTGGTGAACTACAGCCCACGGGCCAAATTTGCCCGCCGCCTGCTTTCGCGGAGCTCACGAGCTAAGAGTGGTTTTGACAGTTTTAAATGGTTGGAAAAAATAAAACAGAAGAAGATTTCCTGACCTGTGAAAATCACATGAAATTCAAATTTCAGTGGCCACCACGAGTTTGAGGGGAACACGGCCACATTCATTTACATAAAGGCTGCGGCTGCTCTTTCACACGCAGCGGCAGAGCTGAGCAGTTACCCCAGAGACTGCAGGGCCCACAAAAGCTAAAATATTTACTCTCCGACCTTATCAGGAACTCTGCCGGCTCCTGTGTCAGAGCACTAGCAAAGCTGGCACGCGCTGCTACTCGTCCCCAGAAATCAAAGTTCAGCTTCAGTGAACTCATCGGGAATTTTACAATCAGAAAACCTCGATCGGGGGCCGGCCCCGTGGCCGAGTGGTTAAGTTCGCACGCTTTGCTTTGGCAGCCCAGGGTTTCACCAGTTCGAATCCTGGGCGCAGACATGGCACCGCTCATCAGGCCATGCTGAGGCAGCGTCCCACATGCCACAACTAGAAGGACCCACAACTAAAAATACACGACTATGTATGGAGAGGGGGGACTTTGGGGAGAAAAAGGAAAAAGAACATCTTTAAAAAAAAAAGAAAACCTCAATAGAAGCTGTGTTCATTTCAGTGCATGGATGCGAGCTTTGGGGTTTACAACCTTATGTTGTTTTTAGTGTGTGTGTGAGAACCCTAATCTTTTCAAGGTTCAGGACCTCCTACTCATCTCTCGTGCAGCCACAGTGTTCAGCACATGCTAGGCACACGGTGGCTGATTAGCCAAGGTCTGTGGGATAAAATCACAGGCTTGGTTCTCTCCATCAACCCGGCAAGCCTGCTAGCAAAGCAATGCTCTTGCGCATTTCATAGATGTGGAAACTGAGGCCTGAAGAGGTGAGGACACCTGCCCAAGGCGCTTCCCTGGACCATTAACAGTGAGGACAAGGCATCCTTGCCTGACATTGTTTGCTCCTGGGAGCACTGGGGCAGCACCCTGTGCCAGGTCTGGTGGGGAGGCATCCGGCAGTTTTCCGGGCATCCAGGTCCCCTGCCAGCCATGGGTTTCCAGGCCCCCCTCCCTCGCTGGGGGTCTTGGCAGCCTCCCAGGAGCCTGTGGAGGGACGAGTGGATTTTTCCCTTTTCCAGCAAACAGGGGGCAGGTGTGAGCAGCTCTGGGGAGGGGGGCGGGGAGGTGACTGAAGCTGGACTTCTGGAGGCTCCAGCGAGGCTGAACGACAAAAGGGGTGCCACTGAGAGTAAGGGGCCTGCTGAAGGGGGGCAGAGGGAGTTTGGGGGTGCTAGGAACCCAAGTAGGGGTGCTGGAAATAGAAATGGGGCCCTGAAAGGTGTGGGGGGAACCAAAGGCGAAATGGCCAACTTGGCAGCCTTGCGGGGGGCTGTCCCTGCTTCTCAGAACCACGAGCCGGCCCAGCACCAGCTCTGACCCTGCAGAATGCCAAACACGGGGCCAAGGAGAAGACCTCCTCCCGCTGTCAGACCCCGCCCTCCACCAGAGAAGCTTCTGGGATGAAACAGAGAGAACAGGGCAGAGGACTCCTAGCACGTCTCATTTCTCCATCAGGGACTCAGTGCCTCTCTAGAAGAATGGGCACGAGGACTTGAGGGTGACTTCCTCTGCTCTCAGGATAAAATTCAAAGCCCTTTCCCTGGCCGTCCAGGCCCGTATGTCTGGTCCCTGCTCCAACCTCATCCTGTACTGCCTTCCCCTTGTTTACTGCACTGCAAACATAACAGACTTGAATGAACTCTGCTCCTTCCCACCACAGGGCCTTTGCACAGGCTGCTCCCTCTGCCTGGAACACTGCCTCCCTCGCTCATTCTTCAGATTTCTGTTCAAACCTCACTTCCTCAGATTAGCCTTCTGTGACCACCCCTAGACTAGGTTTATCTCATGTTCTCAGACCTGCAACTGGTTACCTGTGTGCTGTGTGCCTGCCTGCTCCCCCACTACACTGTGATCTCCACCATAGGGTGTCCAGTAGTAGATGTCTACTGAAGACCCCATCTTGCTCCTTGCAGTATTCTTGTGCTTAGCACAGGGCTGACCCACAGCAGGAGATCCATAAATGGTCCTGTGATGGCCTGAATGAGTGGCTGGGGCCACCAGTGAGCACAGTCAGTGCCTGGAGTTATGGAAACATTGATGTACTGAAGAGTAACATCCATAAACCACTTGTTACGAGCTCGCCTGTGTTTCCACACTTGGTGACCACTCTGTAGGCACCAAGCAACGTTCTGGAGCAGAGCTATCCACTAGAACCTTCCGCAGTGAAAGCAGTGTTCTGGATCCCTCCTGTCTAGTACTGTAGCCAGGAGACACAGGGGGCTACCGAGCACTTGAAATGTGGCTCGTGGGACCAAGGAACTGAATTTTAAATTTTATTTAATTTTAAGCAACATAAATTTAAATAGTGGCATGTGGTTAGTGGCTACCATATTGGATGGCACAACTTTAGAGAGAAAGAGTCCTGCTGTCCCCGAGGCTCACATGCCATTCTGTCATCCAAGGGTTCACAGGAACTGCCCCAACCTTCCTCAGCTGGTCCCTGGGGTCACTCATGCCAAAGCTTCCATGAGGCCGGACCTCACCATCCTCCACTGCCCACCAAGCTTGTCACAGAGACCACCAGGAACAATGACTCAGGGAGAATCCACCCAGATGGTGAGCAAAAATGCAGAGAGTGGACCTCCCCATTTTTATCACCATCAGCACCTATCACACGATCACCAAGACTGCCACTAACCTCATTCTCTCCATCATGACCACCCCATCACACCACTGCCAAGTCACCACCAACACAGCCATCAACACCACCACCACCAGTTCCACAATCAACACTACCAGTGACATCACCACCAATACCATCTCCTCCATCATGACCACCCCATCACACCACTGCCAAGAGCACCACCAACACAGACATCAACACCACCACCACCAGTTCCACAACCAACACTACCACTGACATCACCACCACCATCTCCTCCATCATGACCACCCCACTGCCAGCCCTGATCATCACCACCGCCATCACACTACCCCAACACGACCGACCCCCAATCACTACCACCGCCATCACACCACCCCAACACGACCGACCCCCAATCATTACCACCGCCATCACACCACCCCAACACCACCAACCTCTCATCATCACCACCGCCATCACACCACCCCAAC
>NC_060281.1:73806377-74010566 GCF_021613505.1 Equus quagga | reverse complement strand
ATCACATCACCCCAACACCACTAACCTCTGCCCCCCATCATCACCACTGCTATGACATCACCCCAACACCACCAACCTCCACCCCCATCTTTACCCACTGCCATCACATCACCCCAACACCACCAACCCCCCATCATTACCACTGTCTTCACACCACCCCAACACCACCAACACTTGGAGCCAGGACAGGACACCAGTCAAGAGCTCTGGCTCTGAAATTCAATTGCCTGGGCTTCAATTCCAGTTCTGATTTAAATCACTCAGACTCAGTTTCTTCATCTGCAAAATGGGACGACTACTACTACTAATACAATACTCAGACTTACTGTCTGTGATTGGAAAAATCCAATGAGGAAGCACATGGAAAGCCCTTCAACTGTGAGAGACATCGATCCAACCATTTTGCAGATGAGGAAACTGAGGTTCAGAGAGGTGATATAACTTTTGCATAGCCCTACAACTAATCTAAGAGGCTGGACTGGAACCCAAGTCTTAAGCTGGACTAGGCTAGGCTGTCCCTTTTTGGGGGCAGGGAGGTCAGATCGGCAGATGGACCTTCTGGCATTTCCAGGCTCCCTCGAGGGGTGGTGGGGGCGTTTCTGCATTCCACCAGGAAAGGTGGTGGTGTGGCAGTGCTGGTGGTAGCGTCTGTGTCTTGGCCCGGCCCGGCAGGTGTGTGTGTGGGGGGGCAAGGGATAGTGAGTCTGCTCACCTGTGTCCTGGCGAAACTGGTGCATGGACTGCAGGTCGATGATGTAGGGCACCAGCTGGGCGTCCACCTGCCCCAGGACCACAGAACCACGGGCGTCCTCCTTGAGCACGTTCTCGATGTGGTGGCATACAGTGGCCGTGTAGGGCCGCCAGCGGCTGTGCTCATTCAGCCACTCCCACACCACCACCCGGGCCACATTCTGCGGTGGGAAGCCCAGCCCGTTCCCGGGCATCATGATGCCCTGGCCTGGCCGTGACATGGCCGCTGTTGCCTCAGGGGCCAGGACCCCACGACCACGGGCCCAGCTCCTCCTGGGCCTGGGAGCAGGCGGGAACTTCCTCTCTCCCTAGGGGTGCAGTAAGGACTGTCCAGCCTCCCTTCTAACTCCTGGTCCTCTTGGAGGCCCAGAGGCCTGAGTTAAAGGCGTGTGGGGCAGTGTTCCAGCTCCAAGGACCCCTTCCGGGCAGGCAGCACGGTCTCAGATAAAGCTGCTGCTCTGCAAAGCAAGGCTTCCTTCTGATGGGGGAACCGGTGCCCTAAATGCCTTGGTTCCCTCGGCTCAGATGCGAGAGTGAGGCAGCGGCCTCTACTCTAGGTCCCGTCTCTTCCCTGCTGGTCTCCCGTCCTTCTTCCGGCGCCCAGGGCCTGTCACCCAGAAGGCCGGGCCCCAGCCTGCTCTCTGCAGCGCCCAGCCAGCCCTCCGCGCTCCCAATTGCGTCCCAGACCCTGAGCTTGGCTTCAGTGGGGCTGCTTGCCTGGTCTCGGGTCCGCCCCACCGACGGCTCCTGCTGAAGGGGGCGTCCCTGTACCCCCTGTCCCCGCTCCACGGCGTCCTGGAAGGCCTGGTGGCTGAAGAACGCCCGGGGGAGGGGTGCGGCGCCTACCTCCGGGCTGCGGCTCTGGAGCTGGGCGAGGGGACGAGGGGGGCGGGGGCCCGTGGGCACGCCCCACCCCACTCGTGCTTGCGACCTGCCTGGAGACAAGAAGGGGAGAGGGCCCTTTAAGAATAGAGCGCGGCACCCCCTCCCCCTTCCCGGGAGAGCGAAAGGCTGAGAACGATGGGGAACCGGGGGGGGGGGGGGGGGGGGGGGGGGGGGGGGGCGCCAGGGGGGCTAAAGGGGGTCGCCGGCCACGTTCCCCTGGGGCAGGCCCGAAGGGAGGGCTGGGGCTGGGGGCGCGATTTGCCGAGACTCCTAACCTGCGGAGCCCCCTCCTCGGCTCCCCGAGCGCTCCCCTCCCCCGAGGCCCGCGCCCGGCCGGGGATGCAGGATGCGCGGGGATGCGCGGGGATGTGCGAGGATGCGCGGCGCGGCGCTGCAGGCGCGGCCCAAGGCCCCTCGGGGGTCGCGTCACCGAAGAGGTGAAGCCCGGAGCTGGATCATCGGTGCCTCCCGCCCTTGGGGTAACGGCCCCCCTTCCGCAGCCCAGACCTCCCCAAAGCGCGCGTGGGTCCCCCGCAGGAGCCGGGGGTGGGGTCCCCAAGCACCCCGCGCTCTCACCGCCTGTCCTCTGCTCTGCCTCCTTCTCGGCTCGCGCTTCAGCTCCGCCGCCTCCTGGGCTCCCCCCGGAGTGGGAGGGAGCCGCGGTCCCGCCTCCGCGCCTTTTCCCTCCCAGGCCTGGCGGCCGCCGCGCTGGGAAACTGGGCTTTCCGCGCGCGGACAGACTAGTCCGCCGACCGACGGACGCATGAGCCGCTGCCGGGCGCCGGGATCCCGCGGGTGGGAGGCGGCAGCGGCCGCGCTCAGGGGAGGAAAGGGGGAGGGGGCGGGGAAGGAGGAAGGGGAGGAGACAGATCAAGGCCCTGAGCGCCGCTGGTGCGGACACGTGAGTCCTGGGGCGCCCCAAATCCTCAGCTAGGCCCACCTGGGACCCCAGGAGGTCTCCTCAGCCCAGGCAGGGCGCAAGGCATGGAGTAGGGTATCTATTCAAGCAGGGGTCGCCTGCTTGAATTCTAGTCATCTTTACATCCCAGTTGCCCAATCCAGGGCCTGGCATACAATAGGTGCTCAATAAATGCTTGAATGAATGAATAAATCCAGAGATTGTTTAAAGAAACATCTTAAAGGTAGCCTTCTCTTCTCCTTCCACTATTCTGGGAGAGAAGGATCGGGAGGGCCTGGCAAGGCCCATTTCAGAGCCAAATGGAATCGTGGAATCTGAGTGTACATATGGGAAGACAGGGCCCAGAGAGGGTAAGAAACAGGCTCAGGATCACACAGCAGCTTAGAGCAGAGCCCAGACAGGAGCCCAGAGCCGCTGCTTCTCCCAGTACCCAATTAGCCAGCCCAGAGCCCACTTCCTCAGAGCACCCAGCTGCTTCAGCTTACCGGGAGTAGCAACAGCATCCGCCTCCCAGGGAGGTGGGAGGGACCTAGGCCAGGAGGCAGAGACCTTAGAGGAAGGCCAGGGCAGACCCTCTGCCATCTCATGCACAGATGCCTGCAAATAATTGGCGCTCAGTAAATGCTGGGTGGGGGTGGCCGGACAGCAAGGGAGGCAGGTGGGGCAGCAGCTCAAGCGTTAACAGGATGCCGCTCTCCCTCTGGCAAGCTGGCTGCAGCTGAGGACACACACCAGCTGGGAGGGGCTGGACCACCCGGGGCCTGTGGGTGTTTAGATTAGGGGAGATGAAGGATGCCTGGGCGGCAGACGGGGGGTCAGCGGGCTGTTTGGGAGCCTGCCCAGAGCGGCCCACGCGCCCCTTCCTCCCCGGGGCAGATGGCGATAAACTAAGTGAGGTCAGGGCAGGCTGCACAGGGGCACTTTCCCAGAACCGAGTCCAGTTCCCCAGCCGGCTGGAGTGGCTGCCCCTCCCCAGGCCCCTGCTCCATCCTGCAGCCTGGTGCCTGATGGGCTTTCCCAGACTGGCTCAGGGATTCTGCTTGCTGGCGCCTGCCACGCACTAAACAGAGAGGCTCTGTCTGAGGGCAGGGCCAGCCCTGCAGCTCCAACGGGATCACTGAGCTCTAGGGTTTTCGCCTGGCGTCCACTGATGGCTTTCCGGAGGTCCATGCAGGCCCCCTCTCCCATTACAGACACACTTAGGTGTCTGCATTTTTCTGGGAAGAAGGCTCTGGCACTCAGAGATTCTTCTCCAGGGAGGCTGTGACCCAAAAGATTCAGAGCTGATGCTCAACAACCTTATGTTACAGAAGTGGATCTGAGGGCCCCAGGGTGGGGAAGAGACTGGCTCAAGGGCACATGGAAATTTAGCAGCAAGTTGGAAAGAAGAACCGAAGACTCCAGACTGTATAACGCTATTTAAGTTCTAAGGAAAGGTCACCACCTCCGGGAAGCCTTCCCTGAGCTCATCCCATCTTTCTCTGCTCCTCTGCCCAGACCTTGCTGTGACACCCTGTATCACCATTGGCCACTTCAGTGGACTCCGTCCCTGCCAGAGTGAGAAGTCCATGAGGTCAGAGACTGTGTCTTATTCACTTTGGTGTGATGTGGCTGGTGCTCCTTACATAAAGGTTATTGTTTATTGGGTGCTTGTTATGTGCTAGACACTTAGATAGTACTCACGACTCTGCACAACTGCCCCACAAGGTAGGCGACGTTGTCTTATTTGACAGATGGAGAAACCTTGGAGGTTAAGTGTCTTGCCCGAGTTCCCAGGGGGAGGAAGTGGTGGATCTGGGATTTGACTAGCAAACCCGGCTGTACCTGCCCCTGCACGATGCCGCCTCTGTGTGTGTTTGGGGACATTAGAATGGCATCCAGCTGAGGATCTGCGGCAGATCCTGGTGGCCCCTCTCCACTGGGCTCTGGGACATGTGGAAGTGCAAAGGCCCGGCCCCAGGGAGAAAGGGATTCTGAGGAGGGGAATGGAACTCGGCCTTCAAGGAGCCCACCACCCGCTGGGGAGAAGGCCCAAACATCAACGGGGAAGCCCAGAGAACAAAAGCGATCAATCATGAACTCTTTTCAAAAATTCGTCTGTGCGTATTGCACCCCTAGAAAAAGAATCTTGGGATTTTCTCTTCTGTTTTTGTCTTGCTTCCTCGCGGCCATGATACTCGCTGAGGTCATCAGGGCAAGCAAATCAAGCCGGCAAGATGGGAGAAGGTTATCCTGCCACTTTTGTAGACCTTTGAGATACACATCAAATCTGGGGCTGATCACACTTATTTAAGCTGCATGTGAGGTTAGCGACGATTTCCTCAGCTTCGTGACCTCAATGACTTCAAATTCGTCGATGTAACCATGGTTATGGTCACCGTTAGAAGCCAGATGAGGGTTTTGAAGCACGACCCAGAGGGACCTGGGGTTTGCCTCTCTCTTCTCAGTACTGTCGATGCTCTTGAGAGCATCAGTCAGGATGTTATGTGCACTGTTATGGTAGCATGGAAAGATGGCAGCAAGAGGTGAACTCATTTTTTTGTTCTCGTATCCATTATCTATTCATCCATCCATCCATCCTTGCGTCCATTCATCTATACATTCATCTGTGCAAATGATTTTTCCTCCCTCCCTGCCTTCCTTCTTCTCCCCCCATCACTTCCTCCTAACCACCCATCCCTCCATCCATCTACACTCATCTATCTGTCCATCCATTCATCCAAAAGATACCGGCCCTCGCCTCTGAGCCGGACACTGGACTACGCGCTGAGACACAGAGATAACCAAAACAGCGTAGTTCCTGCTCTCCTGTGTCTCCGAGTCTAGTGAGAGGGGGAGACATGAATTGAAGCATCACACAAAGTTGATTATGAAATTTTGCAAGAGCCATGAAGGAGAAGTTCAGGCTATCCTGAGGGCCTCTAACAGGCGTCCTACCAGGTCTCGGGAGCCACGGAGGGCTTCTCAGAGGAGGTGACATTTCAGCTACTCCCTGAAGGATCCATGATCTTCATGTGGTCAAGCGGGTGGGAGGAGGAACAGAGGGAACAGAGATGTGCAAAGGCCCAGAGGTGGCAAAGAGCTTAGTGTGTCAGAGCAACCGCTGGGAGGCTGTAGTGGCCACTGAGGAGGGAGCAGGGGAGAGCCTGGGGCAAGAAGACGTGGGCGAGGCCTTGTGAGCCCCAGTGTGGGCTTGGGATTTTTATGCTAAGAGCCACGGGGAGTTACGGAAGGGGAAGGCCCACGCTGAGAACCTCTGCTTTAGTTCCCCTGGGGGTAGTAGTCTTCCCAGTGGTCCTTCCCCTGGGTTTGGGGATTGAAGCTGAGAGGGGGCCGAATGAGCCGTCTCCAGCCCATTGGGCCCATAGGACATACTATGAGCTCTCAGGTCTCATGTGGGCCACCCACTTGTTCATTCAATCAGAAAATGTTGATTGAGCACCTACTGTGTGCCAGACGCTATTCCAGGCCCTGGGGATGAGATAGTGGGTAAAAGAGACAAAAGTCCCCATTCTCCCAGAGCTGACATTTGGGGGAGGGGTGGAGTTAGGCAGTAAACAAATGCGTAAATAAAATACATAGTCGATCACAGTGGAGAAAATAGAGGCCTCGCAACACGGCCCGGGGATGTGAATGGGCGCAGCCTTGCTGGGAACGGCCTGGCCTTGTTGCCTAAAGCTGAGCCTGGGCACAGCCTAGGACCCAGCCCTTCTACTCCGAAGTGTGCAGAAGTCCCTGCCCATTGACAAGAGGAGTCACGTGGAAGAATATTCACAGGGGTTCTGATCACAGAGGCCAAAATTGGAAAGCAGCCACACGCCCGTTGATGGGAGAGCAGATGAAGAAATTCCCCCAGTGAAATATTGCATGGCAGTCAAAAGGAAGGAAGCAGAACCATACGCCACAATACAGACGGATCTCTGAGGCAGAATAGCCCATGAAGGATGTCCCATCGCGTAAACATGATACCTTCATACAAAGTTGAAGCAGCTAAAATTATATGCACGTATGCAATAACGAGCTCTACAAAGGAAGCAGGGGAGGTTAAACACGGGACTCAGGATGAGGATTATGGTAGGGGATGGGATGCTGGGGTAGGGGGAACCACGTGGTTTGGTGTAGGTCATTGTCAAGATTCTAGTTTCTGTTTTGGGTGGTTTCACAGGTGTTTATTACCTTATGAAAATTAATCATTAAAAGCTGATAAGACTGGGTTGTGAAGCAAGGATTACGATAAACCCGTTTTTTTGTGAAGCAGAGTTAAAGGAGAAAAGCACGCACACAGGAGAGGGGCCACAGCACGCGTGCAGCAGAGGCAGGCTGCAGTTTTCAATCAATAGGTTAAGGAAGGCATCTGAGCCAAGGCCTGAAGGAGGGAGGTAGTGAGCCATGGGGCAGGTTTAGGGAAGAGTGTCCCAGACAGAGGGCACAGCAAGTGCAAAGGCCCTGAGGTGGGAGCATGCTTGGCATGCTCTAAGAATGGCAGACGGTCGGGGCTGGAGGGAGTGAGTGTGGGCAGGTGTCCTGGAGATGACCTGCGGGGAGCGGAGGAAGAAAGCAGGCTTAGGGAGGGGGAGAGAGAATGGGGAGGAAAGGGAGGACATTTCAGGGTTCCGAGAAGGGCCCAGTTCCTGAGTCTGCTCTTCTCAGCGATTTGCTGTTCAACTTTTCACTGGATTCCATGAGACCCTTCAGTTTCCTTGAGGCAGTTTAACTGAGTTTCTCTGACTGGAAACCCAGTGCGTCCCACCTGGGTGAATCGCTGACGCTGTGCCCAGAGGGCCCGGCGCTGGTTTCTTCAGGAGAGGTTTCTTAAGAGAAGATGCAAACCAGAGAGTGGAGGCTGGGCCGTGGGAAAGCGCTAAGAGGCGGGAGGAGGCCGGGCCAGCACGGATCCGACCCGGGTGTGGGATGGGGATCAGCCCGTTCACGGAGCGCCTCCTGCACCAGGGGTTTTTGAAGCTCTTCAGTCCTGCCCGGTGTCCTTACAGACTTTACAGACGGAGAGACGCAGGCCCCGGGCGGTTAGGACATGCAGGTGAGCAGCTGAGCCTGGAAAGCCCAGGTCTCTGACCTTGACCTTGAAGCTGTCCTGTCTGGGATAAGAGGTCTCTGACCCGTTTCCGCTGCGGCGTCCCCTCATCTTTGGGTAACCTGGGGGCAGGTGAGTCCTTGTCACCTGTGCCTCTTCCCCAGCCTCCGGGCAACCCAGAGGCCTGCGGGCAGCTAGGCGGGGTGGGCACGCCCCACCCAGGCCTCCCTGTGTCTCCAGCACAGAGGGAAGGGACCCGGAGAAAGAAGGGGCTCAGAGTCGGGGGGATGGGGACGGGGTGGGAGGGCGGTGCGGCCGCGGCGGGGCTCCCGCGGAGCTGGTGCATCCGGGCAGGGCGCGGGGAGGAGAGGGGAGCGCTAACTTTCTCCAGGACCCTCGCACCTTCCCTCTGCACACCGCCAGCTCGGGGCGTGGGACGAAGCAGGGAGGACTGTGAAGCGGAATAGGAGCGGGCGCACACTGCCCCCTGGTGGCCTATGTTTGGGCCGTTGCCCTAATGCTGGAGGGATTTCCAGAGAACTCATTTTTATTTATTTTTTTATTGTGTCGAAAACCATAACATACAATGTATCACCTTAACCGTTCCTAAGTGTGCAGTTCGGTAGTGTTAAGTATGTTCGCATTGTTGTGCAACCATCTCCAGAACTTCTTCATCTTGCAAGACGGAATCTCTCTATCCGTTCAACACGCCCCATCCCCATCCGCCAGTCCCCGCCACCAGCGTGCCGCTTTCTGTGTCTGTGTCTGTGACTACTCTAGAAACGTCAAGTGAATGGCATTATACAGCGCTCGTCTTTTTGTGGCTGGCTTATTTCACTTAGCGTAATGTCCTCAAGCTTCACCCATGTTGCAGCCTGCGTCAGAATTTCCTTAAGCCTGAGTAGTGTTTCATTGTACGTATGCACCACATTTTACGTGTCCGTTCAGCCATTGGTGGACACTTGGCTTACTTCCATCTCTTGGCTGTTGTGAATAACGCTGCTATGAACGTGGGTGTGCAACTATCTCTTTGAGACCCTGATTTCACTTCTTTTCGGTCTGTACCTGGAAGTGGAATTGCTGGATCATATGTCCTATGAAATGAATTGTGTCCCCCGCTAAGTTCATATGTTGCAGCCCTACCCTGGAGTATGGCTGTATTTGGAGACATGGCTGTTGGGGGGTAATTAAGGTTAAAGGAGGTCGTGAGGGCAGGGCCCTAATCCAATAGGACTGGTGGCTTTATAAGAAGAGGAAGAGAGAGTGTGTGTTTCTCTCCTCCCCTGTCCTCACTCACTCGCTGAGGAGAGGCCGTGTGAGGACACAACGGGAAGGCAGCCATCCACAAGCCAGGAAGGGAGCCTTCACCAAACCCAGCCACGCTGGTACCCTGATCTGCAACAGCTAGCCCCTAGAACTGCGAGAAAATGCATTTCTGTAGCTTAAACCTATATTTCTATGACATTTTGTTATGGCAGCCTGAGCTGACAAATACAACATGGTAATTCTATCTTTAATTTTTTGAGGAACCGTCGTACTGTTATCCACAGCAGCTGCACCATTTTGCATTCCCAACAAGGGTGCACAAGGGTTCCAATTTCTCTACATCCTCCCCAACACTTGTTCTTTTCTTTTTTTTTTTTTTGAGGAAGATTAGCCCTGAGCTAACATCTGCTGCCATTCCTCCTCTTTTTGCTGAGGAAGACTGGCCCTGAGCTAACATCCGTGTCCATCTTCCTCTATTTTATACGTGGGACGCCTACCACAGCTTGGCTTGACAAGTGGTGCGTAGGTCCACACCTGGGATCCGAACCATTGAACCACAGGCTTCCGAAGCAGAACGTGCAAACTTAACCACTGCGCCACCAGGCTGGCCAAGTTATTTTCTGTTTTTTTGATAGTAGCCATCCTAATGGGTTTTCCAGGAAGTTTTTTTCCTGACAACTCGGTGAGGGCTCCCTGTGTGCCAGCCCCAGGCTAAGTGCATCTCGTGCTTTCTGTCATGTAACCTTTGTGTTAGCCTGATGGTGAAAGTGTTACAGGTGAGGACACTGAGGGTTGAAGGGACAAGTGACTAGCTTAGTGTCACCAGCGAGTAAGTGCTAGGTCCATCAGGGGTTCACACTTGGTTGTGTCTCTCTACAGCTCAGGTTCTTGACAGAAACCTTATTAATCTTGATGATGATGATTCTAATGATGACAGCTGGTGGGTACAGAGCATTATCTCTGTGCCCGGCACTATCCTCCACTTTTTACATACATTTTATAGCCCACTTAAGCTTTGTAACAACCCTCTGAGATATGTGCTATTATTATCCGCATTTTACAGATGAGAAAACCAAGGCACAGAAAACTCAAGTTGTTGCTTCAAGTTATATGGCCACTAAATAGGAAAGCCAGGATTTGAACCCAGTGTCCTATTCTGCCTTTGTATGGATGCACATAGCTTCAAAAAATCCCACCTACGAAAACCCAAATTCTCCCAAAGGGAAAGTGAGGCAGGATTTGCTGCAGTAAAAGCACGACATGCATAGCTCTCCTGTGTGTGCGTGATACCGGACAGTTTGCAAAAGACTTTCACGGCTCAGCGGCATGAGGCCTCACGCCATCTTTGTTGAGGAGCGACTGCTTCTAAGTAGGAGAGGGCCTGTGGCTGACCTGAGGGGACCCCTGGGCTCCGGGAGCTGGGACTCCAACACTGGGCTCCCACGAAAAGGCCAGGCATTTGCATCGGATAAACCACGTTTGCACCCTGGCTCCTTTCCTTTTTTTTGGTTTAAATTTTTATTTTAAATTCATTCTGGGCTTACAGGGGAGTTGCAAAGAGTGCAATGAATTCTTGTCTACCTTCACCTAGATTCTTCAAATGATAACATCTTACCCTATTTGCTTTATCCTTCTATCATCTATCTATCATCCATGTGTCTTTTGTTTTTCTGAAATACTTGAGAGTAAGTTGAAACATACATATGTTTATTTTCGGAAACATTTGAGACTAAGTTGCACATACGCTATTCCTTTACAATATCCATATGTATTCCCCGATACAAAGGAATTCTTCTGCCCAACCACAATCAATGATTAAAATCAGGAAATCGATACAACCCGTGATCTAATCTACAGACTTGACTTAGATTTTGCCAACTGTCCCAGTAACATCCTCTATAAATAGCAGAATAACAATCATCATCGTTCCAGGCTCATGAGGGGCTTTGAGACCATTCTAGACCATTCATCTCAGCCACCCACCAACTGAGGCAGGTGCACGTGTGAGCTCAGCTGACCCACAGACTTACGAGAAATGATAAGTGGCTGTTGCCCTAACTCACCTATCTTTGGGGTGATTTTTCATACAGCAATAGAACTGACGGAACAGGTGCACCAACGAGGATGCTTTGGGCTGCAAGGAACAGAAAACTCAACTCAGAGTGGCTCAGACCATGAGGACACTTCTTTACTTAACAAGGAGTTCTGAGGTCAGTCGTCCCATCAAAGCCATTGTGTGAAGGATTCTCTGCAGAAACAGAACCAATGGGATGCGTGTGTGTAGAGAGATTTGTTTGTTTGTTTGAAGGAATTGGCTAATGTGATTGTGGAGACTGGCACATCTGAAATCTGCAGAGCAGGCTGAAGACTAAGGGAAGAGTTGCTTTTGCCACTGAAGTCTGAAGGCCGTCTGGAGATGGAATTTCTTCTTCCTTGGGAGAACCTCAGTCTTCAACTGATTGGATGAGGCCCACCCTCACTATGGAGGGTAATCTGCTCTACTCAAAGACTACTAATGCTAGTCACATCTAAAAATACCTTCACAGCAACATCTAGACTGGTGTTTGACCAAACATCTGGGCACCATAGTCTACTCAAGGGAACAAATAAAATTAATCATCTCAGCTATCAAGTCTCTTCCATCCTTCTGCTTTCCCATCCTTGAGATTTTGATATTTCAGCCTTAGTGTTGTCCCCTCAAGGTCACAAGATAGCTGCTGAAGCTCCAGAAATCACAATTTCAGACAGTAGTGTCCAGAGCAGAGGGGAGAAAGAAGATAAAAAAGGTGTTTTCTTTGCCCAGCTCTCTCTTCATAGGAGGACAGTCTTCCCAGAATCCCTTAGCAGGCGTCCCTGTGTGTTTAATTGGCCAGAGCCGGGTCACATGCCCACCTCTAGACCCATCACTGGCAGGGGCACGGGACGCCAGGACTGGCTTAGACCAATCAAGACTCATGCCCTGGGAATGGGTGGATCCGGGGGAGCAGGCAGAAAGGGAGGAGTGACTGGTGGGTAGCCAGCCAACTGTGCCGGCTGTGCTGGATGCTGTTGGAATGCTGAGGAGTGAACTCCTGGAAGACTGACCCTCTGCAGAAGCCAGAGGCCATAACAGAAGGCAAGTGTGTTGAGAGTCGGCTGGAGCCCCTTGGTGCGATTAGCTTTCCTGGCTTGCCCCGTGCCCTCAATAGTTAACAAGCCACCTGGAGGACCCCACCTGATCCGGTAGACAGGGCAGGTCAGCTGCAGAGGAAGAAGTGGCCACCACGAGCTGTTGTCTTCTCTGATGTGACACTCTGGTTCTGTCCCACGGCCGCCTGAGCTCTGGCCAATCCACTGACCCCTGGCCAGCCATCTGCCGTTCCTCTAGAAGCTGAGTCTGCAGGGGGAGACCATGGAGGACATGCCAGGAGATCCCCCAGCACCTAGTGTGGTGGGAGGAGGAGAATTGACCCCAGAGCTAACAGCCAGAGAGAGGTCACGCATGTGCTGAAGTGGACTGAAATTCCATCCTCATTCGTGGGACACTTCCCAAGGCTTTTCACGCTTTATTATCTTGTTTAAGTCTCCCCACAGGCCAGGGAGAAGATGTCACTCTCCTTATCGTACAGATGAGGCCCTGGAGGCCCGCAAGCTCAAAGGGCCTTGCCAAGGCCACTGTGTGCGTGTTCTGTTGCTGCTGCGACAGACGGCCTCAGACTTGGTGACTTCAAACAACACAGATTTCTTCTCTTACGGTTCTGGAGGCCAGAAGTCCTAAAACCAAGGTGTGGGCAGGTCTGCGTTCATTCTGGAGGCTTCGAGCGAGAATCCGTTCCCTTGCCATTTCCACCTTCTAGAGGCTGCCTGCATTCCTTGGCTTGTGGCCTCTTCCTCCATCCTCAAAGCCAGCAGCATAGCATCTTCCAACCTCGCTCTCTGCTTCCGTTGTCACATCATCTTTTCTCACCCTGACCTCCTGTCCCCCTCTCCTAAGGAGCCTGGTGTGGACATTGGTTCCACCCAGAGAATCCAGGATAATCCCATCATCTCGAGATCCTTGGCTTAATCACGTCTGCAGAGTCCCTTTGGCCATGTAAGGTCACACATTTATAGGCTGTGGGGATCAGGATGTGGGCGTCTTTGGGGGGCCATTACTCAGTCTGTGACAGTTACCCAGCTGAGGAGTGACTGAGATCTGAGCACCCCCCATTGCCCCTTCACCCTCCCCCTCAGCGGCTTCGCTGTGACTGCAGGACCCGACAGATCCCGGGCGTGCCCTGCACACCCCCACAGCAGCTTTTCAGTGGATCCTGCGCTGGCCATCTTTAGATAAGGGATGAACACGTGGACCCTGGAGTCTGGCTGTCTGAGCTGAAATCCTGGCTTCAACCCTTCCCAGCTGTGTGATCTTGGGAAGTTACCGCCCATCTCTGTGCCTCTGTTTTCCCATCTGTAAGATGGGAATGATGATAATAGATCCCTGTCCCATAGGTACGGAAGATGCGGACTAAGTGATTTAACGAACATAGAGTTCTTAGAACGATGTCTGGTTCGTAATAACTTCACTAAATGTTAGCCAGCTTATTTTTTATTGAAAGCATGACATTCCATCACTTCCTATCTACCAAGTTGCTTTGCTCTCTTCTAACTCTGGGGTCTGAATGTGTCGGGGTATTTAACACCAGCTGCCATAACAGACAAACCTGGAGTCTCGGTGGTTAAACGCCATCCAGGCTGGCTCCTCACTCACCTAAAGGCTCGTGAGGACGGGCAGCCCTCCTCCATTTAGAGCACATGGCCCCCGGGGTCCGTGTGGCTGGGAGGACTGAGAGGGAGTAGCTCTCTCCATCTCCCACCGGCAGCTCTCAACTGGCTCAGCTCGGAAGCGACGTGTCAGTCTCCTCACGGTCCACTGGCTGGAACTTGCTGAGGACGATCCTGGCGTGGCCTGAGGGTCAGCCCTGTGGGAGGCATAGCTTTCAACATTCTGGGTGGAAAACCGAATCTGGGTTTCATCTGGAGAAAGGAGGATGGGGCAGAAGTGGGCTGATTCATTGAGAGTTCGGCGGACCCAGGAGACCCCGTAAACGGGGGTTTTTCACCTGGGGTCCACAGACCCCTTGAACTTGGATGGAAATAAATTATATCTTTATTCTCGTCAACCTTAACTGTAGCATTTCCTTGCACTGTGAACACTGGCCACAAACGGTAGTCTGGGAGACTGTGGCGTCTGTAGACGTCGCAGATCATTTCGTGTCACATTTTGCGTGTTGGAGCTATCTCAAAAAATATGTTACCCATCACTACTGGGAGATCATGATGGTTATTAGACTGGAAGCTTCATTTTAACCAGGGCCGCAGGGCTGGGTTAATCGATGCCCCCACCCCGCGCCGAGGAGCTGCAGCTGAGGTCTGATGAGCTTGCCAGGCTGACTGGGGGATCGGTAACCCCCGGGGAGTGAGGGTCTGTCTCTGGGGTCATTACGGCTGATCATTACGGCTGCAGTGAGGGTCGCCTGGCCCAGGTCGGGTTGGGGGCTGCAACCGGGGTTCAGGGCTCAGCTGGGAGTATTTTGGAGGTTTCTCATCACTCCAGGAGAATCATTTTGTTTTTGAAACTCTGGCCATGAGAACCTTTTCTCCGGGCAATCCGAGATCTGCTATGGTTAATGAGCCCCTGAGACCCGTAGAGCTAAGGGATTAAAAGCTTAGAATTTGGAGGCGGAGAGGCCCAGGCTAGAATCCCACCAGGCTACTCACCTGCTGTGGGCCCTTGGGCCAGGGGCGTGACTTCACGGGCCTCAGTTTCCTTATTTGTAAAGTGAGAACAATGGTATCAAGCTAGACGGCAATGTTGAGGATTGAGGGCGACGGCACTCACCCTACTCTTGGCCCGAGGGAAGTGAGTGCTCAGAGCCTAGAGGCAGCTCTTATCCCAGCCTTTCACCTGGGCCCAACTGGACCACCGAGCCAGCAGCAGCGCCCCCTCCCTCCCCGTTCGCTCAGATATTGCAGCCATGGTGGGTTCCAGGCTTTCCAGTGTACTAAATCCAGCTGAGCAGCGTTGCCTGGTAACGGGGACATTTTGACTCTGAACAGCTCTGAAAGAGCAGGGCCCTAGAATCAGCTTTGCTGACGGAGTTTCTGCCTTGCGCTGGGCCTGTCCAGGCTGTTTGCTGCAGGACGCAGAGCAGGGAGGGGAAGAAGGACCTGGAGCCTCGTTGCTCCATGAGGCTCCCCGGCATCCGCTGAGCGGGAATCCAGTCTCCTCCTGTGGGGCCCAGGCGTGAGCACGGGGATGCTTCCTGGTCAAGACCCGGGTGGTGACCTCCGGCGAGAGAGCTGCTCTAAGCGTCGGCTTCCCCCTCTGTCAGATGGAGATAAAGTATCTACCTTGTAGGCAAGAATCGGATGTGCAGTGAAGGAAAAGCTCCGTGCCAGATGCACGGGACAGTCACCGTCAGCAGCTCTGTCGTCTCCTTCCTGGACAGGATGCGTGGAGCTGAGCCCAGGGTGGCCATGGCTGAGCGCAGAATGGGGCATGGGGTGTTGTCCCGTGTGCTTGGTCTGGCAGCATCTCCCAGGAGCCCTTGAGAATGCTGTGAGCTGGCGTTTGGCCTGAGCTGGGCCTGGCTGAGGCGGGGCTCAGGCTGGGGAGAGGTGTGGGTGTGTGTTATGTAGGAGGACAGTGGCATTGGGGGGTGACAAGAGAGTGGCTTTGGTGGCAGTAGCACTGAGAGGAGACAGGCCTTGTTTCGGGGAGGAGTCCGGGGGAGGAGTCTGGGGGAGGAGTTCGTGGCGCTGGGGAGGGATGTTGGGTACCTGGCTATGCCGGGGATGTTCTCGGTGACGGGAAGTCTGGAGGGGGCGGGTGCTGGCTGGTGTGTCGTGGAGGGCCCATGCTTCTACTTCTGCACTGTCCTACTCAGGCTGCTGGCTTTTGGGTCTCATGCTTGCCCCCTGTCTTTGCTCAATGGCTACTGCAGCTGCAGACTTGACAGAGTGTTGGAGGCAAAGTCAGGGAGCCCTGGGTGGTGCTGGCCAGCCAAGGCTTTCTCTTTTGTCAGGAGAACTAAAGGTTTCGGAGCCCCCAGCAGACTTCCCCTTAAGTCCCATTGGCCAGCGTGGGGGCTGGAACAGGCTCCATTGTTCAGCAGTGACGAAGCAGCGAGGGAGGAGGAATTGGGAATGGCTGCCGGCTTGGACAGCGACAGTGTCCGCCTCAGCTGCCCTGACCCCAGTGCGATCCTCCACCTGCTCTCCTCTCTTCAGTGCATCCCCCGGGCACACCTAGATGCCCAGCTGCTGCCCGGTGACCCCCAGCCCTCAGCTATGCCAGGGCGGGTTCACGGGCCCTCAAGGCTCATCCATGCTGTAGCCCATGCATTTCATTCCTTTTTATGGCTGAATTATATTCCACTATGTGGATAGACCACAATTTGTTTATCCGTTCCTCTGTGGATGGACACTTGGGTTGTTGCCACCTTGTGGCTGTTGCGAACAGTGCCGCTACGAACGCTCCTGGACAAGCATGTGTTTGAGTGCCTCTTTTTAAATCTTTTGGGTCTATACCTAGGAGTGGAATTGCTGGGTTATATGGAAATTCGATGTGTAACTTTTTGAGGAACTGCCAAGCTGCTTCCACAGCGGCTGCACCATTTTATGATCTCAACAGCAATGTGCAAGTGTTCCGATTTCTTCACACCCTCTCCAACAACTGCTATTGTCCAAAATTATAGCCATCCTAATTGGTGTGAAGTGACATCTCATTGCGGTTTTGATTTGCATTTCCCTAATGACTAATGATGTCAAGCAACTTTTCATGTGCTTATTGACCATTTGTATATCTTCTTCGGAGAAATGTCTATTCAAGTTTGTTGCCCACTGTAAAATTGGGTTTTTGCCTTTTTGTGGTTGAGTTGTTGGACTTCTTTATATATTCTGGATTTTAAACCAGATGTATGATTTTTATATATGATTTTAGATGTATGATTTGCAAATCTTTTCTCCCATTCTGTGGGTTGTCTTTTCACTCTCTCGCTAGTGTCCTTTGATGCACAAAAGTGTTTAATCTTAATGAAGTCCAATTTATCTATTTTTTCTTTTGTTGCCTGTGCTTTTGGTGTCATATTTAAGAAAACATTGCCAAGTTCAAGGTCAAGCAGATTTTCCCTTACATTTTCTTCTAACAGTTTTATAGTTTAGCTCTTAAAATTTAGGTCTTTGATGCATTTTTAGTTAATTTTTGTATATGGTGTAAAGTAAGTGTCCAACTTCATTCTTTGCCTGTGGATGTCCGGTTTTCTCAGCACCATCTGTTGAAGAGATCATTTTTCCCCATTGAATGATCTTGGCACTCTTGTTGAAAATCAGTTGGCTGTAGCTGTGAGCATTGATTTCTCGGCTCTCAATTCGAATTCATTGGTCTCTATGTCTATTCTTATGCAAATACCACACTGTTTTGATTACTCTTTGTACCAAGTTTTGAAATTGGGAAACATGTGTCCTCTAACTTTGTTTTTCTTTTTCAAGATTGTTTTGGCTATTCTGGGTTCCTTGAAATTCCATGTGAATTTTAGGATGAATTTTTCCATTTCTGTAGAAAATACCATGGGAATTTTGATAGAGATTGCCTTGAATCCGTGTGTTGCTTTGGATGGTATTGTCAACAATATCACATCTCTCAATCCGTGACCACAGTTCCATTTACTTTTGAGGATCTCTTGCAATTACCTATTAACAGGGGGTTCTTCAAAGGGAGAATGCCTCCAGAACTCAAAGACTTGAATCCCTAACGGTGAAATCTGAGGCCAATGGGAAGGACCTGTTTCTTGAATATACGGCATAGAATGATTTCAGAAACACCACAGTGGGTTAATTCTGTAGAGTGTGTCCAGTGTCCACAGGCATCTGCGAAGCCAAATTAAAAGGAAAAAAGTTGTTTCAGAGCCATTGGGTCTTTCCTTCTCTTCTCCTAGTGGGTAGTTAGTGAACAGTGTGTGGAAATAACGGATTGCTTAAAGATGCCTTGCTGCGTGGATCGTGACTCGAAATGAACCTCCCTCCCCGAATCACGTCACGGTGGCTTTAAGCGCACCTCACTGTCTTCTAGGACTTTCCCGCTTTCTGCTCAGGCTAATTGAACTCTCTTGAATACCACAAGATGGCAGCAAGAGCGGGCTGCAAAGAGCCGAGCAGAAGAGAAGATCAAGCGCAAGAAAGAGAAGGAGGGAGACGCGAGGAGAAGGAATGAGAAAGAAGGACGGGGCACGAGCAGGAAGACACAGCTCCGTGCGGATGGGGCCCCACAGCCGCACACTCAGCGGCCCTAGGGGACTGGCCGTGGGGCACGAAGCTACCCTGTGCAGGTGGGTTGACCTGCCTGAAATACGATTATACAGGAAATTGTTAGAAAACCAGTGTTTTCCTGTAACAGTGGGAATGGAGGAAGCACGGGGAAATTAGGGACCGCAGAGAACTCTCTCATTCTCTCCTTCACTTGAAGACGCAGTGAACTGGCAGCTCCCTGCAAACCTGCAACAGAGCGCCCACCGGCTGTTCCCGAGTTACGGCCTTTTATAAGGAACCGGTAATCTAGTAATTAAACTGTTTTCCTGAGTTCTGTGAGCCCCTCTAGCAAATGATTGAGCTGGAGGAGGGGGTCGTGGGAGTCCCCCGATTTATAACCGGTTGGTTAGAAGCACTGGACTCAGGCTGGCATCTGGCGGGACTGAGCCCTCACTTGTGGGGTCTGACACTGACGCCAGGTGGACAGCGTCAGAATTGCACTCACTTGTAGGAATCCGTTAGTGTGGGAACCACCTCCGCCATCTGGTGTCAGACACATTGAGGGCAGAGGAGAAAAGCAGACTTTTCCCTTCCACGTGTGACTTGCCTTCCCTGGACGCAGGCTGGGCCGGCCCGGGGCCACCGTGGTCCTGGCGTGGGGAGTGGGTCTGGTTCCCGAGCTCCTGAGCGACCCCTGCCCCTGTGAGACAGACGCTGCCAAAACGAATTACCGCAAACCCCACGGCTCAACGCCCCGCAAGTTTGTTGTCTCCCAGGGCCGTCGGTCGGAAGCCCAGGAGGCCGGGCTGGCTTCTTGCTGTGGGTCCCATGAGGCTGAAACCAACGCGGTGGCCGGGCCGCCTTCCCACCTGGAGGCTCCAGGGAGAAGGGCTGGCAGGCTCACTCGGGGTGTTGGCAGAGCTCAGTTCCGAGGGCTTCCTCGCTGGCTCTCACTGGGGGGTCATTCTCAGCCCCCGGAGGCCATCCACACCCCCGGACTCGTGGCCCCCTGAGTCTTCAAGCCAGCAGCAGCAGCAGCTCAGGTCCCCTCCTGCCTTTTCCTTGCCGAGTCGACTAACTTGAGTTTGGAAATGCTCTCTGCTTCTGAGGGCTCCTGGGCCCAGCTGAGTCACCCAGGGGATGAGCCGTCCGGCACATCTCAAGATCCTTAACTTAGTCCCACCTACAAAGTCCCTTTGGCCATATCAGCTCCCATACGTGCAGGTCCCGAGGAGAGGGTGTGGACATCTTTGGGGGCTCTCCCTCTGCCCGCCACACCCCTTCCTGCTTCCCAGGCCTCCTGTGGGTTTAGTGGCACTTTCTCTCGTCTGTCCGAGCTCGAGGTGGTCACCTGCTGGCTATCTCATTCTCCTGTTATTCTGGCCACACCATGGCCAAATCTTGGGTAGGATCCCTTATCCTGACTCCTCTCCCCCAGCAACAGAGCCTTGTCACTTCTCCCAGCGATAGCTTCTGCTCCATCAACTGGAGCCGTGGCCCTTGGAACGTGAGAAGTTCTCTTTTGTGATTCCCAGCCTGGCCCCACAGTGAAGAGAGAGTGGCTTGGAAGTGGCACCTCTATGAGGAACGCCAACCAAGATGAGCATGCCATGCACCATTGGTGCTCAGAGGGAACCCTCTCAGTTGGGTTCGGTTACTAGGATCCTCGCATCCTGCTCCCTGTGCCCACTTCCTCTCTCTGGGTCTGCAGCCCACTCCAGGGGACCCAGGCTGGCTCACACAGGTCTCCGGCCCACTCCAGGAGACCCAGGCTGGCTCACACAGGTCTCCGGCCTGCTCTAGGGGACCCAGGCTGGCTCACACAGGTCTCTGGCCCGCTCCAGGGGGCCCAGGCTGGCTCACACAGGGAGAACTTTCTTCACCTTTTCCTTGTCTGAGGTTCACCCCAGGCACGGAGGCCAAGAAATAGAACCAACGAGTGACCACGTTTTCCCTGCTCAGATTTGACCAAACTCAGCTAAAGAGGCCTCAGGGCAGAGCAGCTGAGGCCCTCCAGCACGCAGGTTCCAGATCATTCTTTCACCCACCAATTCTCCTCCTTGCTGGCTTCATTCATGGTCTGCTGCTCAAATCCTTCCCAAACTCCTCCTGGGCCATCGGTCACTCGCCAGGTGTTGCCCTGCTTCTAATCGTTGCATGATTCCTTCGATGGAAGTGGGGACCTTGTTGCCAGGGTAACCGGGAGTCGACAATGGGCCTTAGATCTTGACCTTTAACCCCACTGAGTTGGAGCCTTCCTATGTTCTTGGCTTGTTTCCCTTTTGCGGTCGTAAGAATGCCCGCCCTTCCACACTTCTGTCCTTGTTTCTCCTGACTCTTGTTCTCTTCCTATGAAGTCTGTCTGGTCTATACATTTTCTCTGGAATTTGCTAACTCAATTCCTTTTGTTACTTATAGCCAATTTTTTTTTTTTTTTTGCAGAAATACTTAAAGGATGGTGCCGTGTGCTCCAGATTGCCCCACACTCGCGGACACGCCGTGTCTGTCTGTCCCTCTCCTACTGAGGCTGTGATTAAATCGTGGATCTGGGAGGTGGCAGTCTGTCCCCCTTCTATTAAAGGGTGCCCCATCAGTGTCTCCTCTAATGGTTTCATCTGTTGCTAATCACTGCCTAAATCATTATTTCATCAGAGTTTGCAAGATGGTGATGTTTCTATTTTGTCATCCTTTCAACATTTATTAAGTAGAATTCTTCTGTAAAATTTTTTTTTTCCTTCTCAGTTAGGGGCTGTTCATTAATCCTGAAATACAGTTGTACAAGAGAGCCTGAGTTTAATTATTACCTATTCCTTGCTGTGCCAATTTTCTGAAAAAATGTTTGTGGCCTCGTTACCTCCAATGATGACCCATGACCACATTTCCTGATCACTGTGAACGCTCCCTTATCTTTGCTGTTAATGAACTTAAATGTCTACTGAATACTGAGAAGACATCAACGAAAGAGACTGAAATGGTTCCTTTCTGTCTTTGAGTGCCTTGAGTTCTCTCTTGCTGGTCTTAGTCCACTATATACCTATCGCTTAGTGCATGGCTGTAAATTGCCCTTCCTTTTCCTTTAAGAGAGTTAGGGTTCCTCTAGGTACATCATGAGCCCTGTGAGGATGAGGCAGTGTCTTACAGTTTCCTGTCTATGTATCAAGGGCAAGCTGGGCCTCCAGAAGGGTCTGGCGACTAGTTGTAGATGGAGTAGACGTGACCTTAGCCTGGTCATTCTTTCATTCTTCAATCTCAGGTCCTAGCTGTTTCCTTTGCTGTTGCTCTGGACAAGGGCAGTGATACATTCCAACACCAGCTCACCGACACCAACTGGGCGCCCTACAATTCAATTCCGTTCTGACGCTGCCTGGAGTTGGTGCAGGCCTCATGAGTTAAAGGGCAAGGTCCCACCAAGACTGCCCCCACTTCAGATGCCGGTCACAGGGGAGTCCCCAGACGACCCGTACTTCTAACTTGGCTATGGATTCAAGTTCAACAATTCACTAGAATGACTCTTAGAACCCAGGAAACTGCTATGCTTACAATCACCATTTTATTACAAAAGATACAGATAAACAGCCAGAGGAGAAGATACATAGGGGGCAAGGTCTGAAAGGGTCCTGAGCCCAGGAGCTTCTATCCCCACAGAGTCAGGATGTGCCATCTTTGTGGTACATCAGCACACTTGCCAACTAGGAAGCTCCCAAGCCTTGTTGTCCCGAGTTTTTATTGGGGTTTCATTACGAAGGCACGACTGATGAAATCATGGGCCATGCACTTGAACTCAGTCTCCAGCCCCCCTCTCCTCTTGGGAGGTTGGGGAGTGGGGCCGAAAGTACCAACCGTGTAAGCACATGCTTGGCATTTCTGGCATGGCCAACCCCTCCCCTGAAACTATCTCAGGGCCCACACCTCACTAGGTAAACTCAGGGATGGTTGGAAGGGGCTCAGTATGAATACAAAGGACACTCCTATCAGGAAATCCCAAGAGTTTTTGAAGCTATGTGCCAAGAACTGGGGACAAAGAACAGATATATTCTTAATTTTATGACAGTTGGTTTATATGGCAGTAATAAAATGTTAAGTGGGTATCTGAAGTTAAAATGCATAGACCTTCAAGCATCTTTGAAGCTAAAGCCAGAGGAGAAGGCCGTTAGATTTGTCAAGAAGATACTCATGGATGGGGGAAAAAGGTGGGCTCAGAAGGAAAAGACAACAGGCTAATATATATATATGGCAACAGTGAAAATCCCAAGCGTTTAGAGAGTTTGCAGGTCTATGCAGAGGCTGGCTCACTCCTGGCGTAGGAGACCTTCGACCGGGCAGGGGCAGACAGGATTCTGTGTACGGAGGAAAAGAGACAGGAGGTGGGCGAGGTGGAGGAGTATGAGAGTAAGATTGTAGAACTATGGGAGCCAAGGGGCAGGCAGAGGGCTTCACTTTGGGAATGCAGAGAGATTCCGCTTCTAAGACTTGAAGGAAAAAGAAGGAGCTAATTGGAATAATCCAGAATGGTGGACAGAAATATGGTGCACAGAAAGCTGGATGAAAGCAACTCTTTTTAATTAAGGTAGGTCACTCACGGAATGAGAGCTCAGCAAGGCGAGACTTTACAAAAAGAACTTGGCGGTCTTGATTTCAAGAGGGGTTGAAGAAACAAGGGAGGGAGCCGTGGGGACCGTCAATGGAAGAATGGATCTGGTTAGTCTTTTATATAGTGAACGGATTCTTTAAAAGCAGTTGCCAGAGGACCTCTAGAAGCTTCTTCTAGCATTGGTATGCCAGGATTCTATGACTTCGGAGTGAGAACATCTCCTTGACAATAGGATGCACCCCCGCTCCACAACTTCCTGGCATCTGCGCTGTCTAGAAAGAAAGAAATATATGTGTGAGAATACATATCCCAAGCAGTTACAACCGTTGGTTAAAAGAGTCAGAAAAAAAAGGAAGAACTGTATCTGAGAGGGTCACTATTACCAGGGGGACAATTTTTGGGTGCTTGCTGACAGTGTAGATCCTGGTAACTAAAGCTGACCCCAGAGTGGGGGTGGGGGTGTTCTTCTAAAGCAGTTCTCATTTGGGGGCAATTTTGCTCCCCATAGGACATGAGGCGGTCTTGAGGCAGTTTTAATTGTCACAACTGGGGGGGGGCATCTAGTGAGTAGAGACTTGAGATGCTGCTCAACAGCGCCCCACAACAAAGGATTATCTGGCCCCAAATGTCAATAGTTGCTGAGGCTGAGAACTCTGCTTTGAAAGAGCCTCGAGAAAGAACCTGGCGGAGAACAAGCAGACCTGGGGGCAGGTCTCTTGGTGGGAGGTGCAGCCGTGCACAGGTGTGGCAGGCACTCGGTTGGCTCACCAACCCTCATCCATAGTTGTCTTCACCCCCCTTTTTGGAGCCACTTTTATGTTGCGGGTAGCCATGTGAGTGTTCTGGGCAATGAAATGTAAGAGAATTTGCTGGATGAGGCTTCTCATAGGTGCCTCCCTCCTCCCTGTTCTTCTTGCCTGGACCCCGAACCCCACCTGGAGCGGCAGTAGCCACTTTCAGTGCCATAAGGACTAAAATCAATACCTAAAGAGGGTACAGCCAGAAAGAGCTGGGGATGAGTGTGTCCCCAAGGGACACTTTGTAGTGTCTAGACCTGCTGTTTTGATTGTCATACTGGGTGAGGCATCTAGTGGGGATGCTAGATGCCAGGCAGGCTGCCCAGGACAGCCCCCATTACAAAGAAGTGTCTGGCCCCAAATGCCAATAGTGCAGTGGCGGATGGAGAAAGCTCGATGGAGCTGTTGGGCGAGTCCTGGTTTGCCTGCCTTAGGATTTCTCGTAATGGGCAGAAAAAACCAATTGTGTAAGTGTACGCTCCTGAGTCGGGTTTTCTGTTATTTGTGGCTGAATGAATTCCAAGTGGAAACTACAGCAGGAGAAGCTCTTTGCTTTAAGTCTGTCGCAGGGCACACTCCGGATGACATTTCTTTTAGATTATTCTTACGGGCACTTCCCACTTTTGTACGGGGTGTGCACTGCCGTCTTGGAAGCAGAGGGAGGACATCCATTCCGTAGCTTCTTTTGCTAGAAGATGCCAACACCAACGGTTGCCTCCGCCCACATCACCAGTGGGTTCGGCTGGGTCCAAGATCACGGGCCTATGCAAGGGATTAGGAAGCATTAGAGGGTGCTTTTCAGAACAGTGGCCTCAGAATTGGGGGTCCTTTCTACTCTCAGCAATAAAACAACGTGCCCTCATATCTTAGATGTCAGCAATTCAAATGTACGATTGCAGGTCTAAGTAATTTCCTAGAATTAAATCACATTTGTCAAAAGAGTTTTGAAAGGGGCCAGCTGGGTGGCATAGTGGTTGAGTTTCACGCACTCTATTTGGGCAGCTGGGGTTCACGGATTCGGATCCCGGGTGTGGACCTACACTACTCATCAAGCCATGCTGTGGTGGCGACCCACATATAGAGTGGAGGAAAGATTGGCACAGATGTTAGCTCATGGCCAATCTCTCTCAGCAGAAAAAAAAAAAGCTTTGAAAACTGTTAATGATTATACACATGGCATAATATAAAGATCTTCTCCATGCTTTGTCATCTGAAGCATGATGTATAATTCAATCAACTGTAATGTCAAGTAGGGCACACCCCTGGTGGGTAACCCACCAGATCTCGTCCTCTCTTTCCTCTTCTCTGTTCTTTCTCAACGCTCCTGTCTTTTCCATACTTCCATTGTTTTCGTCCCTTGCTGGTGGCATGGAGCAGATACCCTAAGATTCCTTTCTATTCTTTTTTTTTTTTTTTAAGATTGGCTCTTGAGCTAACATCTGTTGCCATATTTTTCTTTCTTTTCTTCTTTTCCCCAAAGCCCCCCAGTACCTAGTTGCATATTCTAGTTGTAGGTCCCTCTGGTTGTGGTATGTGGGATGCTGCCTCAGCATGGCCTGAGGTGCGGTGCCATGTCTGTGCTCAGGATCCGAACCAGCGAAACTCTGGGCCACTGAGGCGAGCCCGCGAACTTAACCACTCAGCCACGGGCTGGCCCCTTCTTTCTATTCTTGAAGGATAAAGGTTTTGTGAGATGTGGATCTGAAAGGGCAGATGAAACCTGGTCTAACAGAAACCCTGCAGACTAAATCGATGGGGAACGATAGCGTCATTTCTCAGGGACACCTCCCAACTTCCACACCACTTAGACCTGCTAATGAGTCCACGCTTTTCCTTCCGACCTAGAAAGACAAAAGCAACTCAGGGACCCAGCACCTTGGTTCTCCCCTCTCTATTCCTCCCAGAGCATGTTTTCTCCTGCTTCCCTAGGACTCCACCCCTGGAGACTGGGTGGTTCTGTGGTTAGCGCAGTCCTCCCGCAGGGTCACATGAGGAATGATGAATCCTGACCCCGTGGGTGGAGAATCCAGGTCGCTGACACGGTGCTGCAGGAAATCAGGTTATGAGGAGGAGGGGGTAGGGTCTGGGGCACCTGGTTCTCTGCATCTGGGTCAGGAGGAAGTTCCTTATGGTCTCATCCTCGAAGCTGTAATTGACGGTCCAGAAGACGCAGAGCTGCTGATATTTTGTGACCAAATCCAGCACCGTCAGGAAACCTTCTGCCGTGTCAAACTGCGTCGCCCCGCTCCCACACTCCCAGGCATAGATGGTGAGGAGCTCCAAGGCGTACTTGGGGGGCAGGGACCCCTTTTTCTTGAGTTTCCTTTCACACTGAGGGAAGAGTGGGAAAGTCAGATGAAGCTGGGTAAGGCAGGGAGGTGCGATGGGCTCAGCCAGAACCACAGAGACTGCATGTTAAGGACCGCTGAGGCCATGGCTGGGCAACTGAGTAACAAGATGCGGTGCTGGGGGACTGGTCTGTGGGGGTCTGAGCGGGGCGGGTTTGCAGGGGCTCACTCAGCAGCTTGTGGCCAGCACACGCAGGTTTTTTAGTGTGCTTTGGCCATATATGACTTCCCAGAGTGATGACCTAGGTACCATTTTCTAAAACTCCCGTGAGACCTAATTATGGGGCCAGTTTCCCTATGTCCTTACTAATCCTCCAACACTGCTGGCTACCAAATGGCAGAGATTGCCACTTTAGATGAAGGCCTGAGGCTTGGGGAGGTGAAGTGACTTGCTCAAGGTCACACCGTAGCCCTGAACACTCTGAGTGCCCTGGGGCGGGCTGTAGAGCCATTTCTCAGATTTTCTGGGATGGAAGCCACAGAGCTCAGTCTCCATCTCAGGCTTCAGGGAGCTGGACACAGAAAGGACACATTGCAAGGAAGAGCTGATGGTGAGCTGGATGTTTGCTGCCATGAAGATCCTTGGACCACCCTGTGCACCAGACAGTTGATGGAAGCGAAGGGAGGCTAAGCAGCACAGAAAATGCAGCCTCCGGGCACGCCTGGCGCTCCGACTTGCCTTCCAAGAGAGTGTCTAATCTGTGTCTAATGGTGACAGGCACCGAGCGGCGGATAAGCCGTGCTGGCGACTTGTAGGCATATGCAGATCCCAACTTCACCTGGCCTGCGTAGGTGGGATAACTTGGATTCCTGCGGAATTCTTTGGTCAGAGCAAAGGCAAAATAAGCCACGTGTAGCAGCTCTGATGGTGGGAGGTGCTCTACGTTTGACCCATCTTAGTGGGGTTCGGGATGGGAATTCCGCACAGATACCCAGGATTAAGGCAGGCAGAGTCCCTACTTGGGGGGCAGGGACCCCTTTTTCTTGAGTTTCCTTTCACACTGCCCCCAGCGCAGGAGGCTGTGGGCGCATGGAGCGCTCGAGAGGCGCTGGTTTCATGGCCACAGAGTCCTGATGAAAACCATAACCAGAGGGCTGGAACGAGAGCTGGCATACCTGTTTGTACCAGTGCTTCACCAGGCGGATTAAACTCTTCACTTTCGTGGGCCGGGAGTCAACGAAATTGCGCTGCAGCTCTGTGAAACAGGTGGAGAACTCTCCCCCGAGGGCGTCCGAGGATTTATACAGCTGGATGAGCTCAGCGTAGACCCTGGGGCTGGGTGCAGAGCCGGGATTCAGTTGACCTGGCATGGGGGAGATAGTTACATTATGCCTTAATATGTACAGAAAGTAATAGGTTTCAAAACATTCTTGACAAATAGAATTTAATTCTGGGAAATTTCTTTCAACTCTATTAGTATATTTGAGTTCCTGATGTCTAAGATATTGGGAACATCTCCAGAGTAATGAGATATTTAAACAGTTCTATGATCTACAGGAGTACAGGTGGTACCATAAAAGTATTATCCAATATGGTAGCCACCAGCCAGTGTGGCTATTTGCATTCAAACTAATTAAAGGAAAATAAAAAAGTTTAGTTCCTCATTAGCACTAGCCACATTTCAAGTTTTCAGTGGATGTAGAACACAGATTATGGGAAATTTCCACTATCGCAGAAAGGCCCTTTGGACAATGCTGATCTGGAGTTTGCAAACTATGGCCCCCAGGCTAAATCTGGCCCACTGCTTGTTTTTGTAAATAAAGTTTTATTGGCACACAACCACGCCCATTTGTAAAGGTGATATTGATGGCTGCATTCATCTACAATGGCAGAGCTGAGTAATTGTGACAGGGACCTAATTGCCCTCCAAGCTGAAAATATTTGCTATCTTGCCTTTTACAAAAAAAGTTAGCCAGCCCCCAATCGATACTGTTATTTCCTCTCTGAGAGACACTAAGAACCATTCAGAGGGAAGGTGCCGTAGCTTCTTGATTCGGATTTGGGAAATGCCTGAAATTGCTGTGGTTTCTTTTAATACACCATTACGTGTTTGCCACCCGTGAATTGAATTTCTAAAGGAGATTTTTGCCTAAGATTGGAGGCGAACACCCAGATTTCCTGTTTTTGCCTCAGAATTCCTCCCCCAGGCTGTTGTTTACTTTCTTCCACTAATACTTGAGGAAATTTATCTAGAAATGTGCACAGAACTCCTGGATACCCCATTCTTTGATAGATACTGTGGATGATATCATGGGAGTAGAAGATGTGGATCTTGGCCATCCTTGGGATTCTTAAATGAGAATGAAAGTGTATACAGGTGTAAGGTATGAATGCCACCTGCTGGGGGCAGTGGCCCCATGACTGAGTCCCATTGCTTTCCCTCCATCCTCTTCTGCCATCCCTCCAGAATCCGCGTTCCTCCGCCAGCGGCTGAGGTCTGGGGATCTTACCTAACGCATTAAAGGCAGGCAGCACATCAAAGTCAATACTTTCGTTGAGCACTCTGGATTTCAGAGAGAAGCTCAGCACCCTGGGAGCCTTCCGCTCTGAAATCTCAAACTTCACTTCAAACTCCTTCTCCCGCTGACAGGCTTCCAGCTGTTTACGGATTTCCTTGATGATTCTCCATCTTTCCGTTTTCTGGGAGGTGTAGTTGTTAAGCGAGCTAAGGAAGACGATGATGTCGGCATCAGAGCCGCTCTTCAGAGCTGTGCCTTTGGCGGTCGACCCTCCCTAGTAGAGAAAGGCAAGTTGAGATATGGCATTTTCTAGACTGTGAGACGCTCAGCCCTGTGGGCTGGTACCAGTTGGGCTAATTCATGATGTTGCCCAGGGTAGGTTCCAAGTTAGGGTCCAGTTAGGGCTGGGTCCAGGGCAGAGTGTTTCATTCTTCAACAGATGGAGGGAAGCGTGTCAGCCCATGGCCTTCGAGCCATGGACAAGAATGGTCCAATCTGCTGAATCTCTAGCTAGGTTGTTGGCGTGAATCAGGCTCTAGTCATGGAAAGAGGAAAGAGGTCACTTTTTGGATCAGTTCACACTGAGCTCAAAATCTGCAGTGGTTTGAATGGTGGTCCCCCCAAAAGTTATGTCTATTGGAAGTGTGAGAATGTGACATTATTTGGAAAGAGGGTCTCTGTAGGTGTAATTAAGTTAGGGATCTGTGGGCCCTCCAATCACAGGCGTCCTTAGAAGAGAAGAGAAAGAGAGAAGATAACAGAGAAGGTGATGTGGAGACGGAGGCAGAGGCTGGAGTAGCTACAGGCCAAGGACACCAAGGATGGCCAGCAGCCCTGGGAAGCTATCACAAGAGTCAGAAGTGTGTGGTCAGTGACACGAGCCATGCATTATCACCCACCACTGAACATCAGTCTCCTAGCTGCCCATCTCCCCTCATCCTTTTGCCCTCCAGCTTCTGATAGATGCGTATTGTAGAGGGACAATCCCGCTTAGTTCCCGCCCAGCATTCCCTTAAGAGAAGCGCCTCTACTCACCTTGACAACCTTCTGAACTTTTGTAGGTGAATGTTGAAAGCATTTTTCTTTAAGGAATATACAGATGATGTTGACAGCTTTCTTGACTTGATCTAGGAAAACTTTGTTGGGCTGGAGAAAGTCCATGATGAACGTATCTAGAAGATGGCCTGGGGTCACGTAGAGTGGCGCTGGCTGGGGAAGATGGAAGAGCCTCACTGTGAGTGGCCCCTGTCCGTTCTGGGCCCTCTGCCCGCCTCTCCCTCCCGCGCTCCAACCCTCATGCTGGTACCCCTGTCATCTTCGGTTCTTGCACTGACTTATCCCGAGAACAGACCTGAGAGTGTAGGGTGACACCCACGGCCCGCCAGAAACAAAGCCTCTGCTAGTTGCCCCTTCTGACATCCTGGGAGAGACCTAGATTTTTCTCCCCACGGGTTTGTAATACTCCTGGCTCCAAACTGCTCTCTGATTTCCACTTCTGGTTTTGGCATTGTCTACTAACGGCCAGCACCTTTTACTCATCTGTTCCTTCCTTATTTTCCCGTTTACTGTAGCATTGTAGATTTCTGAGGATCACATGAATCCCTTTTCCAGGTTCTATCAGCCTCCATTCAACACCATGGGCCCAGGTGGATTGGTTCCCAGGGCCGCCATAACAAATTACAACTGGGGGCTTCAAACAGCGAAAATTTGTCCTCTCACGATTCCGAAGACTAGAAGTCTGACATCCAGGTATCAGCAGGGCCGTGTTCTCTCTGAAAGCTCCAGGGGAGGGTCCTTCCTGCCTCTTCCAGCTTCTGGTGGCTCCAGCAAAGGAGCTGCAGCACCCCAACCGCTGCCTCTGTCGTCACGTGGCCATCTGCTCTCGGTCTCACAGTGTCTCTCCTTGTAAGGACATGGGCCATTGGATTTTGGGCCCATGCTAAACCAGGATGACCTCATCTTAACTAATTACACCAGAAAGATCCTATTTCCAGAGAAGGTGACATTCTTGGAACCAAGTGGACATGAATTTTGGGGGACACTATTCAACCCACTCCCCAGGCCTACCCCGGGGGATGCTGTCCCCTCTAAGCGTCCAGCAGAGAGGCTGCGCTGGGTCCAGAGGGGCTGTGTGTTCAGCCTGAAGGGATGGTTCTCTGCTCTCTAATCAAAGGGGACCATGGAGGCGGGGACCTGTTCACTCTCGTGCACCTGTGGTCAATTCTGGAAAGAAACCCTATTCAGATTTCTTAGTGGGGTCTGATACCTGCAAAGAAGCGCAGCTGTCTCCTCTCCAGTAGAAAAGTTCAGATGGTGGGGTCGTCCCGTGCCCCCCGAGGTCGTGACACCCCGCTTGAGACTGTGTCTGCTCCCTGTGCTACCTGTTAATGGCCAGTCTCCCCTGCGGGTCTCAGGCTGCAAAGGCAGTCTGCTTCCTGCTTGTGGGGGGCAGAATAGCGGCCGCCCGCCCCAAATGGCCACGTCCGAACCCCCAGAACCTGTGAATCGGTTGCCTTATATGGAAAATGGGACTTTGCAGATGCGATTAAATTAAGGATCTTGAGATGAGGGGAGTATCCTGGATGATCCAGGTGGGCCCCATGTCATCAAAGACTCCTTAAAAGAGAGGCAGGATGTCAGTGTTCTAGAGAGAGAAGCAGAGGTCAGAAGGAGAGAAGATAATACCACTGGCTTTGAGGATGGAGGAAGGGGCCACGAGCCAAGGACTGCGGGCGGCCTCAAGAAGCTGGAGAAGACAGGAAGTGGATTCTCCCCTGGAGCCTTGTTTTATTAATTCTTGTTATTTTATGCTGTGAAGTCTCTAGCTTTTTTTTTTTTTTTTTTTTTTTACAGCAGTAGGAGGAAACGAATATACTGCTCTGCCTTGATGCTGTCCTTTTGCTCATGAGCACAGACAAGATGGGTGGGCTCACCTGGGGGCAGGGGAGGGATGGGCAGCTTGAAAGTTGAAGGTCGACCTTGGCTGCCCTCAGATGTTGTAAGTGAACCTTGCAGTTGCTGAGGACAGTGTCCCCTTGAAGGCAAATTCATTGGCAGTACTGCCCCCTCCGCTGGGAAGAATACTGTGGTATGTGTGAGCATGGGTGCACATGTGTGTGTTCATGTGTGTGTGCATGCCTGTGTGCACGCACCCTCCAGGGCCTGAACCTCCTTATGTAGTGGTTCCTGGGCCTGGACTGCCTCCAACAGCTGTAGTAAGAGGGATGGTCTCATAGGCCTGGAAATAGAGGTTGATGGGGTGGCAAGACAGAAGGACAAAAGCAGGTATCAAACGCCAATTAGGAGAGGCGTGAGAACTAAATGCAGTGTGTGCTTCTGGGTTGGAAAAAAGTGGTTATAAAGTACTTTCTCAGAATGATTGGCAAAATCTGAAAATGGATTATATTTGGACAATAATAGTATATTGATCTGAATCTCCGGAATTTGATCATTACACGTGGTTACCTAAGAGAATGTCCTTGTTCTCTGAGATGCCTATGAAAACACGTAAGGGTACAGAGGAGAGGTCTCTGGCAGCTGACTCTCAAATGGCTCGGTATGAACAACACTGACAGTGATGGTGATGGTAAGTGTGTACACACACACACACACGGAGGCTGTATCATAGCGACCGTGGTAACGTGTTCAACATTCGGGGAGCCGGAGGAAGGGCGCACAGGAGCTCAATGAATCATTCTTGCAAACTTTTCTATACATTTGAAAGCTTTTCAGAATAAAATGTTAGGGGGCAATAGTTTTTTAAAAAAAGCTATCTTAGGAAGCCAGCAAAATTGGGGTCAGGGAGCCAACACCAGGAGGCCAGCGAGAGGAGGGGCGGGGGGCGGGGCACAGGATACCGGCTCAGAGCATCACATTCCTTCTGGATCCAACTAGGGCTTCTCTCCGTGCACAGGTTCCTTCACTTCCAGGGCCCCATGAATTGGGTAAGCTCATTGACGCCTACGTTTGCATCCCAGATTTTTGCTTAATTGGCCTGCAAATTTCTGTGCAAATAGAATCTTGAGCTCTGCCCCCCATAATCGGGATATAAATTAGTCCTGTGTCTGTGAAATGTGGAATTTGGTTGACCCATCTGGCCTCACATGATACATTGGTCCCCACACTTCCACTCGGAGACCCCCAGGAAAGCTGAAGGATTCAGCGGTCAGACCTGAGAATGTGCTGGCCGGACTGCCCTCCTCGGATGAGCCCTGAGGGCACAGCGGGTTCCGTGTTGACTTGGGGGATGGGGCAGGGAGGGCAGGTGCACCTGTTTGCCCCTTGAGCAGTTCCCCTGTTTCCAGCCCCACTTCTGCCCCTTGCCCTACGCCTGCCTGGACGGAGCTCAGAGCCTGTCCCGGCATCAGCAGGCAGGACTGCCACCCACTTCCCTGGGGCTCCGCTTCATGTCACCACCTTCTCATCGGCTTTCTGTCTTACAGAAATTAATTGAAATCTCTTGTCTTCAGATGTCCCCTTTTCTCTTGGTTCCATCTTGCATGCACTTCACTATCATTTTCATAGACGGGAGGCCCCAAATGGTGTGTTACGGATTGAATTGCGTCCCTTTAAAAACTATGTTGAAGTCTCCACCTCCAGGATCTGTGAATGTGACCTTATTTGGAAATAGGGTCTTTGCAAGATGTAATCAAGATGAGGTCATTAGGGTGGGCCCTAATCCAAGAGAAGGGGGTCCTTCTAAGAAGAAGAGAGAGACGGACAGGCACAGAGGAAAGCCCTTCTGAAGACACACAGGGGGAAGGCCCTGTGACGATGGAGGCAGAGGCTGGAGCGATGCTGCCACAAGCCAAGGATTGCTGGCAACTACGAGAAGCTGGAAAAGGCATGGAAGGACCCCCTGCTAGAGCCTTCAAGGGGAGCGCATCCTGCTAACACCTTGATCTTGGCCTTCCAGCCCCCAGAACTGCGAGAGAACAAATTTCTGTTGCTTTAAGCCCCCGGCACATGGTACTTTGTCACAGCGGCCCTAGGAAACACACGGTGGGTTGGGTAGGACTGCAGTTGGTGTCCGGGGGGCCCTCCCTGCAGCAGGACGCAGGCTGTAACTGGAAAGCCCTCTCACCAGAACGTTCCAGGTTGGCCCACGCGACTCTCTCAGGCCGGGAGACGACAACCAGCTTTCAGCCGCTACTTTCAGCACTTGCCAGCACATCTTATCTCTGCTCACGTTATTGGTTGGGTCAGTTGGATCCAATATTACTGGCCTATGGATTTCATTAGATTAAAAATAAAAATCAGTTGGGCGGCTTGTGGAAGAAGAAATCCGTTTTGGGGAAAGAGGCCTAGACTGGACATCTGGTCACCTGGATTCTAACTCCTCTGGTTCCTCTCCATTGCTGGGGTGCTTTGTCTAAGATTCCTACCCCATCTGGTCCTGCTGGCTCTCTGCTTTACGGAGATGTTCCATTAACAACATAATAAAGTGGTCTCCCCTTCCTGCCAACCTTCTTCTCTCTTAGCCTCTCCCTTCCTTCTCCAGGGGGAGCACCTTCCTCGTGTTGGTTTTGGGGACAAAATGTGACAACAGTTTGGCATGTGAGTAGCATTGGTCAGGCTTCCCTCTTTCAGACAGGCCTCTCTTGGCCTCCTTCCCCACTGCTGCTGGCATACTGTGGGAGCATCCGTGGCAGGGGGGGATGGGGAGGGGTCCTCATTCTAAGCGGGTCCAGCCCGGCATGCAGACGAAGAGGTAAAGGGAGGGGGCCGTGGGAGGGTTTGTACCTGGACGATCGGAGCTGGCTCAGCAGCATGTTCCGGACAGTGTCATCCTCAAAGTTGTAGTTGACCGTCCAATAGATGCACAGCTTCTCCTGCTGCCTGATCAGCTCCAGAACAGTCCTGATGCCTTGAGCTGTATCGAAGTCTTCTTCTCCGCACCCCTGTTCCCAGGCGTAGATGGTAAGCAGCTCCAAAGCGTACAGGGGAAGCAGGGACGGTTCCCCCTCCTTTTTCACATACTGTGGGAGAAGAAAAGGGCCGTGGCTAATTTGGGGACCCCGTTCCTCCCACGCCAGGGGTCTGAAATCGGGAAACCAGAATCTATAAAAAGTTGCTGGCCTCCACCAGCGACTAAAATGACACCACGCCTAAAATTCGATGGACTGACGATATCAAGTGTTGACAAGGATGGGGAGCACCTGGAACGGCCTTGCATCACTAATGGGAGTGTAATTGGGTACAGACATTTGGGAACACTGTTTGGCAGTATTTACTCAAGTTAAAAAAATATATATATTCATTATGTACACACATATACATACATATGTATGCCATGTGTCTATGGATACAGGTATACCTACAAATTCGTATACCTTATAACCCTGCAATTCCCCTCCTGCATATTTACCCATGAGAAATGAGGGCTTAAATTCACAAAAAGACGTATAGGGGAATATGCATAGTAACCAATTCATTATAGCCCCCATTTGCAGATGACCCAAATACCCATCAGCTGTAGAGTGGATAAATGTGTGGGATATACATACAACGGAATACTAGAAAACAAGGAAAAACTGCAACCACATGGACGAACCTCTCACACATCTGTTGAACAGAAGGTGGCAGACACAAAGTACGTTCGGCAGGATTCCGTCGATATCCAGTTTAAAAACAAGCAGAATTAATTGGTGGTGGCAGATGTTGGCACAGTGGTTCGTTTGGGGGAAGCGTTGGCTGGGGGTGGGGTGGGTGGGGGCAGAGGCAGCCTGCTGGGGTGCAGGAATTGTGCCCTCTTTTGACCTGGGTGTTGTTTAAGAAGATATAAAAATGCTTTGAACTGTATCCTTAAGATTGTTGTACTTTGCTGGATGTAAATATCTCCATAAAAAGGAATGGGTGTCAGCCACAGATGTGCAGTTTGCAAATTACCTTCTCATACCAATGCTTTACCAAGAGGATCAAATCCTTCAGTTTTCTCGGACGGTTGTTGAAAAACTTCTGCTGGAGCTCTGTGAAGCAGACTGAGAACTCGCCGGGGCTGGCTTTTGTCATATCCAATGATCTTTTGAGTTCTCGGTAGGTCCAGGAGCTGGGATGCTCTCTCAAGCCTGGTGGGAAAGAGAAACACGGGACTTTTGGTGTTCGCATAACCTGGCCTCAGTGAGCCAATGATGAAGGTCGGTTGTGGTTTGACGGCCCATGCCAACAGCTTAACCTGTACGAGGACCGGGGTGCTTACAGAAAAGGTGAGGGGTGGCTTGCCCTGCCAGATAATAAAATGTAGTCTAAAATGGCCATCATGAAAATGATATGGTGCTGGCTTGAGACCAGATCAGCAGAACCCAACGGAGGGACAAGAAACACAATTATAAATGAAAAAGGGGGCATTCCAAATTAGTAGGACGGGATGGTATCTTTAAAAATGGTGTTGGGGGATCTTGTCAAGATGGCGCCATGAGCAGACATTGAACTCGCCTCCTCCCACGAACACAACCAGGTTACAACAATTTTTGGAAGAATTACCCTGGATTGAAAACTGAAAACTGGATAAAAAGAACCTCCATGACAAGGGACAGTCCTGACAAAGGCAGAAGAGGCAGTAAATCCGGCCGGAGAGGAAAAAAGCCACCTTTGGGAGCAGTGGAGCTTCTCAGCTGGCCAGGCGGGAGCCATCCTAAGGTACGCAGCCCTCCCTGGAGGAGTGAGGTCCGGAGCGGGGGCGATACTGCTATAACCATCCTTCAGACTCAGCCCAACTGAGACGGGGGTCTTACTGTCTGGCCTTGCTGGCTATTAACTGCAGCGAGGACATCCCCAGAAAAGCTATTGGCTGAAAGCCAAAAAGACCCGGGTCTTAAAGGGCCCATGTGCAAACTCACTCATTGCAGCAACCTAAAATCACCAGAGAGAAGGCTGACTGTCCTTTGGTGAAACAAGACTCACCTGGTGTGCTCTGGGGGCATCTTGGTGAGAGGAGGATCCTCTCTGGAGACTGAGACATTGGTGGGGGCCAAACAAGAGAAGCCCAAAGAGGCCCACACCAAGACATATTATAATCAAAATGTCTAAAATTAAAGACAAAGAGAGAATCCTAAAAGCAGCAAGAGAAAGGCCACAAGTGACATATAAAGGGAAGCCCATCAGGCTATCAGTGGACTTCTCAGTCGAGACCCTACAGGTGAGAAGAGAATGGGACAACATATTTAAAGTGCTAAAAGGAAAAAACCTACAACCAAGAATACTCTATCCATCAAGGCTGTCATTCAGAGTGGAAGGAGAGATAAAGAGCCTCCCAGATAAGCAAAATTTAAAGGAGTTTATCACCAAGGAACCAGTTCTGCAAGAAATGCTGAAGGGACTTATTTAAGTGGGAAAGCAATGACCACAAATAGAGATTAAAAAAATTATCAAAAAAACCCAAAACAACAACAACAACAAAAACAGGCAATAAAATCACTTTTAAGGTAAAAATATAGTAAAGGCAGCAGATCAACTACCTGTGAAGATAATATGAAGGTTAAAAGACAAACGTACTAAAATCACCTATTTCAATGATAAGAGGGTAATGGATAGACACACACTAAACAAAAGACTATATATGGTGTGAAAAACATATAATGTGGGAGGAGGGGAGTGAAAAAGTAGAGCTTTTAGAAAGAGGTCAAGCTAAAGAGTCTATCTACTCAATATAGACTGTTATGTGCATAGTATATTAAATAGCATCCTCATGGTAACCACAAACCAGAAACCTATAACAAGCAGGAAAAAAGTAAGACAAAAGAAATCAAACATATTACTAAAGATAGCCATCAAACCACAAGGGAAGAGAGCAAGAGAAAAAGAAAGGAACTGAGAAGAACTACTAAAACACCCCAAAAAAGAAAAAGTGGCAAAATGGCAATAAATACGTATTTATCAATAGTTACTTTAAATGTCAGTGGACTAAATGCTCCAATCAAATGCCATAGGGTGGCCAACTGGATAAAAAAACAAGACCCATGTATATGCTGCAAACAAGAGACAGACTTCAGACCTACAGACACTCACAAACTGAAGGTGAAAGGATGGAAAAAGATATTCCATGCAAATGGCAAAGAAAAGAAAGCGGGGGTAGCAATACTTATATCAGACAAAATAGACTTTAAATCAAAAACTGTAATAAGAGACAAAGACGGGCACTACATAATGATAAAGGGAACAATCCAACAAGAAAATATAACACTTGTAAATATCTACGCACCCAGCATAGGAGCACCTAAATATATAAAGCAATTATTAACAGACATCAGAGGAGAAATAGACAGTAACACAATAATAGTAGGGGACTTTCACACTCCGCTTACACCAATGGATAGATCATCCAAACAGAAGATCAATAAGGAAACACTCGCCTTAAAGGACACATTAGACCAGATGGACTTAGTAGATATATACAGAACATTCCATCTAAAAACCACAGAATACACATTCTTTTCAAATGCACATGGAACATTCTCCAGGATTGATCACATGTTAGGCCACAAAACAAGTCTCAATAAATTTAAGAAGATCGAAATAATACCATGCATCTTTTCTGACCACAAAGGTATGAAACTGGAAATCAACTACAGAAAGAAAACCAGAAAAGCCACAAAAATGTGGAGATTGAACAAAATGCTACTGAACAATGATTGGGTCAATGAAGAAATCAAAGAAGAAATCAAAAAATTCCTGGAGACAAATGAAAATGAAAACATGACATGCCAAAATCTGTGGGATACAGCAAAAGCGGTTCTATGAGGGAAGTTTATAGCAATTCAGGCCTACCTCAACAAAGAAGAAAAATCCCAAATAGACAATCTAAAAGCGCATCTAAAGGTACTGGAAAAAGAACAACAAACAAAGCCCAAAACCAGCAGAAGGAAGGAAATAATAAAAATCAGAGCATAAGTAAATGAAATAGAGACTAAAAAACAATAGAAAAAATTAATGAAACCAAGAGCTGGTTCTTCGAAAAGATAAACAAAATTGACAAACCCTTAGCTAGACTCACCAAGAAAAAAAGAGAGAAGGCTCAAATAAATAAAATCAGAAATGAAAGAGGAGAGACTACAACGGACACCTCAGAAATACAAAAGATAATAAGAGAATACTATGAAAAGCTATACGCCAACAAATTGGATAATCTAGAAGAAATAGATAAATTCTTAGAAACATACAACCTTCCAAAACTCGACCAAGAAGATGTAGAAAATTTGAATAGACTGATCAACAGTAAGGAGATTGAAACAGCCATCAAAAACCTCCCAAAAAATAAAAGTCCAGGACCAGATGGCTTCCCTGGTGAATTCTACCAAGCATTCAAAGAAGACAATACCTATCCTTCTCAAACTCTTCCAAAAAATTGACGAGGAGGGGAGGCTTCCTAACTCCTTCTACGAAGCCAACATTATCCTGATACCAAAACCAGACAAGGACAACACAAAAAAAGAAAATTACAGGCTAACATCACTGATGAACATCGATGCAAAAATCCTCAACAAAATACTAGCAAATCGAATACAACAATACGTTAAAAAGATCATACATCATGATCAAGTGGGTTTCATTCCGGGGATGCAGGGATGGTTCAACACCCACAAATCTATCAATGTGATACACCACATTAACAAAATGAAGAATAAAAATCACATGATCATCTCAATAGATGCAGAGAAAGCATTTGACAAGATATAGCATCCATTTATGATAAAAACTCTAAATAAAATGGCTATAGAAGGAAAACACCTCAACATAATAAAGGCCATATATGACAAACCCACAGCAAATATCATTCTCAACGGAGAAAAACTGAAAGCTGTCACAGGTGTCCTGTTCCTAAGAACAGGAACCAGACAAGGATGCCCACTGTCACCACTCTTATTTAACATAGTATTGGAAGCCCTAGCCAGAGCAATCAGGCAAGAAAAAGAAATAAAAGGGATCCACATTGGAAAAGAAGTGAAACCATCACTCTTTGCAGACGACATGATTTTATATCTAGAAAACCCTAAAGAGTCCACTAAAAAACTTTTAGAAATAATAAAGGAATACAGTCAAGTTGCGGGATACAAAATCAACATACAAAAATCGGTGGCTTTTCTATACACTAACAATGAAGTAGCAGAAAGAGAAATTAAGAATACAATCCCATTTACAATTGCAACAAAAAGAATAAAATACCTAGGAATAAACTTAACCAAAGAGGTGAAAGATCTTTACACCGAAAACTATAAAATATTGTTGAAAGAAATCGAAGAAGACACAAAGAAATGGAAAGATATTCCATGCTCTTGGATTGGAAGAATGAACACAGTTAAAATGTTCACACTTCCTAAAGCAATCCACAGAGTCAATGCAATCCCTATCAAAGTTCCAACAACATTTTTCATGGAAATAGAACAAAGAATCCTAAAATTTAGATGGAACAACAGAAGACCCCGAATAGCCAAGGAATCCTGAGAAAAAAGAACAAAGCTGGAGGTATCACACTCCCTGATTTCAAAATAGACTACAGAGCCATAGTAACCAAAACAGCATGGTACTGGCACAAAGACAGACACACAGATGAATGGAACAAAATTGAGAGCCCAGAAGTAAACCCACACGTTTATGGACAGCCGATATTCGACAAGGGAGCCAAGAGCATACGATGGAGAAAGGAGAGTCTCCTCAATAAATGGTGTTGGGAAAACTGGACAGCCACATGCAAAAGGATGAAAGTAGACCATTCCCTTACACCATGCACAAAAATCAACTCAAAGTGGATTAAAGATTTGAATGTAAGACCTAAACCATGAGACTTCTAGAAGAAAACATAGGCAGTACGCTCTATGACATTGGTCTTAGCAGCATATTTTCAAGTCCCATGTCTGACCGGGCAAGAGAAACAAAAGAAAAAATGAACAAATGGGACTACGTCAAACTAAAAATCTTCTGCACAGCAAAGGAAACCATCAACAAAACGAAAAGACAACCTAACAATTGGGAGAAGATATTTGCAAACCATATATCAGATAAGGGGTTAATATCCAAAATATACAAAGAGCTCATACAGCTCAACAACAAAAAAAACCCAACAACCCAATTAAAAAATGGGCAAAAGATCTGAACAGAGATTTCTCTAAAGAAGATATACAGATGGCCAAGAGACATATGAAAAGATGCTCAACATCATTAGCTGTCAGGGAAATGCAAATCAAAAGTACAATGAGGTATCACCTCACTCCGGTCAGAATGGCTGTAATTAACAAGACAGGAAACAACAAATATTGGAGAGAGTGTGGAGAGAAGGGAACATTTGTTCACTGCTGGTGGCAGTGCAAACTGGTGCAGCCACTATGGAAAGCAGTATGGAGTATCCTCAGAAAATTAAGGATAGATCTACCATATGATCCAGCTATTCCACTGCTGGGTATTTATCCAAAGAACTTGAAAACACAAAGGCATAAAGATACTTGCACCCCTATGTTCATTGCAGCATTATACACAATAGCCAAGACGTGGAAGCAACCTAGGTGCCCATCAAGGGACGAATGGATAAAGAAGATGTGGTATTTATACACGATGGACTACTACTCAGCCATAAGAAATGATGAAATCCGGCCATTTGTGACAACATGGATGGACCTTGAGGGTATTATGCTGAGTGAAATAAGTCAGAGGGAGAAAGTCAAATACCATATGATCTCAATCACAAGTAGAAGATAAAAACGACAAAAAAAAACCCCACATAGCTTTGGAGATTGGACTGGTGGTTACCGTTGGGGAAGGGGGAAGGGGGGAGGGGGGAGGGCAAAAGGGGTGATTAAGCTCACATGTGAAGGAATGGACTATAATTAGCGTTTGGGTGGTGAACATGATGTAATGTACACAGAATTTGAAAGATGATGTACATCCAAAAAAATAAATAAATAAATAAAATTTAATGGAGCCTTAATAATTAAAATAACTATGGATCAGAAAAAAAAATGGTGTTACCCAAGTTGGTACACACCCGGAGGAAAATAAAGTTCACGTCTCACATACAGTGTATTCTGCCATTGAGCCCATCCTGTGAAGGCTGTGTTTCAGAGACAAGGGTTCAGGCTCTCTGAGGAGGCAGGCCAGGTGGAGGCAGGGCCCTGGAGGCTGGCAATGGAGGCCAGTGGGCAGGCGCAGTCCCTGCAGAGCTGGACCCTGGGAGATGGGGTGATGCACGACAGTGCTTCCCAAACTGGGGTTCCTATTGGGACCCTGGAACAGAGGCCCAGGAGCCTCCCATGCCGATGAGCCTGGGCCTCTGAGTTCCAGATCCACTCTGCGGGAGAGCTGATCCCCAAGCAGAGAGACCTCGGGCCTCCGTATTTTCACTAGGTTCCTCAGTGATTCTGATACCCACTGAAGTTTGAGAACCACTGGTGTGGGGTGAGGAAGCCAATGCAATGGGAGAGATGTCAATAGGCCACAGGAGTTCATCAAAGGGTTTCCATTCTTGCTAGCCGAGCTCCACTGTTTACAAACACCCTTAGATAAACAACAGGAGATGGTAGCCAGCTTGTTCTTTTTGTTTACTGACTTCCTATCATCAGCCAGTCTCAGTTCTGGGCACTGGGCATGCAGGGATGTTGAAGGAAAGAGCATGCCATCCTTCTCAATACTGGCAGTAAGGTAGCTATCGTTCGTTGAGCGCTTCTTCCACATCAGGCACAGTGCAAGCGCTTCAGATACAGTGAAATACAGAAGCCACACACACTCTTAGGTGGTTATTGCGATGAACTGCTCATTTACAGGTGAGGAAACTGGCACACCAGGCAGTCAGGTAAATAGAAATCCCACTTTGGGTCAAAGACCCGGGGAGAGAGCAGTGGTGGCACACAGCAGTGGAGAGAGAGGTAGAGTTGGAGGAAGCCTGCCTGGAGCTGGTGTGGAGAGCGGGCCAGACTACGACCACCTGGTGGCAGCTTCTGGATACTCCGTGTGAGGAAGAGCTTATTTCTCCTGTCACTCCATCCTTGCATGAGGGTGAGCCCAGCAGAGGGTGCTCTGGCCTGGTCTCCAAATGCCATGCTCTGAACAAGATGAGAGAACATAGGATTTCCTACGAATTTTGAGTCACACTTTGTCTCTTCACCTGACTCCCGCTGTTGTTTGAGGCAGGCATGTACACTCAACCCTTCTCATCTTAAAGGTCCTGCAATCTAGCTGCTTCTAGCTTGATCTTACAGTTGGCAAAAGTGGGTGACTAGTGGGACCAAGGGAAGGGCTCAGGGCTGCCTGGTTTCCAAGCTGGTGCATTCTTCTCTGAACTGGGTCACTTTTCTGTGAATGTGAGTCATTAAGGTGTGTCTGTGTCACCATCTTAAAGGCACCCCTGGCCTGGGGCTTAGAAGACCTCTGCTTTTATTCTAACTCTGTCAGTAACTGGCTATGTGGCCCTGGGAATAGTCCTTTCCTTCAGTTTCCCCATTTGTTTAATGAGGGATGGAATTTCATCCCTAGCATTTAAGTTTGCGATTGTATATGTACCCGTGCTTGAGACTAAGCTGTGACTATCCCAAGTCTTATCCATCCACCCATACAATCAACCATCCATCCAGTGATCTGTCTGGATCCATCCATCCATCCATCCATCCATTCATCATCCACCCATCCATCCATCATCCATCCATCCATCCATCCATCCATCATCCATCCATCCATCCATCCATCATCCATTCATCCATCCATCCATCCAACTATCCATCCAATCAACCATCCATCCAGTGATCCATCTGTTCATCCATCCATCCATCATCCATCCATCCAATCATCCATCCATCCATCATCCATTCATCCATCCATCCATCATCCACCCATCCATCCATCATCCATCCGTCCAATCATCCATCCATCCATCGATCCATTCATCCATCCATCCATCCATCCATCCACCCATCCATCCATCCAATCAGTTGCTCGTGGACTTTGAAGGCTCTTGGTCTATGCTAATCCAAATTCCTAGTTCAAAACTAGGGCCTTGCTTTGATGTTCACCTGGTGAGAAGGCAGACTCCAAATGCCTGCCCCAGCTGAACTTTTCCCAGATGTGTGCCCCATCCTCTTCCTCTAACCAACATTTATTCTAGTCTAAATCCCCAAGTGTGGCCCACAGACCAGCAGCAGCATCACGGCACTGTTTAGAGACACAGAATCCCAGGCCCTGCCCCCAATGTTCTGAATCAGAAGTTGCATTTTAACAAGGTTTCCTGGTGATTTGTGGGTATGTCACAGTCTGAGATTTCCTCTAGATTCTAGAGTCTAGAACATTTTCTCCAAGGTCAATTAGGAGATGGGGGAAAAGTTCTAGAGAAGAGAGTAAGCCCAGGTAGGAGAGACCTCCTGGCTCGAAGGTCTATGGTCCCCTACTTTGGAAAGCACCAGTGGTATCCCCAGCCTAGAGGACCTGCATAGCTGCCCACCACCCCTTTCTTTGGCTTTGCACTCTCAACAAACTCCTCCAGATCTGTGCCTGCCCCCATACACCCAGGAGGGCTCACCCAGAGCATTGAAGGCAGGCAGCACCGCAAAACTGACGCTTTGCCATCTTGTGAACACCTTGATGATGAGCCCACCGTTGGGCCTCTGGATCTCTATCTTGGCTACCAGGTCTGTGGACTGATAAGCTTCCAGGCACCTGCAGATTTTGTTGAGGATTTCCTGTTGGCTTCTCTTCTGATCCTGGAATTTTTCAAAGTGACTGACGAAGACGACGAGGGTACCATCGGAGTTGCCCCGTAAGACTGTTTTCCGTCCATAGGAGCCACCCTGTCAGTGACGGAGAAGATGTGAGATTCTGGACCTATGAGGGTCACAGGGCACCCCAGCATGCAGTAGTATTTCTCAACTCCAGCAAAAGCCCCAAATGTCACCATAGTCTTAAAATTGAGTGACAGGTATCCATTTGTCCACCCAAAGACCTGAATCAGGATGCCCATAGCAGCACATTCCATACTGGCCCCAAACTGGAGGCAACTCAAATGGCCATCAACGATAGAATGGACAAATGCGGTGTATCCGCACAATGGATACACATACAACAAGGCAGCGATTCACACCACCTGCACATAATGACGTAAATTTCGTAAACAGGATGGGTCACAAAAACCACACACTAAAGCCACACAGTGCATGATTTCACTTATATAGGGCGACCAACCTGTCTGGTTTATGGGGGACAGTCCCAGTTTTAGCACTGAAGGGCCCATGTCCCAGAAAACCCTATAGTCCCGGACAAACTGGGATGGTTGGTCACCCTACATTTAGAGAAAGTTAAAAATCCAGTGAAATGAATCTATGCTGTTAGAAGGCAGGAGAGCGGCTGCCTGGGGTTGGAGGTGTGACTGTCGGGGGTCCAGGGGCTCTGGGGGTGAGAAGGTTTGTTTCTTGATCTGGGTGTAGGTTACACATGTATGTTGTGTGTGCCAATCCACCAAACTGTGCACTTAGAGCTCTGCAGTTTTCTTATTGTATGTTTTCTTTTAACTAGGAAAAAGTTAACAATATTGAGAGGCAGGATTGCCTGGTGGTTAAGCCCGCATGCTCCCAAGCAGATTGCCTGGGTTTAAATGCCAGCTCTGATGCCTGCTATTAACTAATTTCCTCATGCCTCAGTTTCCTTATCTGGGCCAGGGAGGGGGACACCGAGTGTCCAGGTGTCTTTGTTGCTAGGGCTACTGGGTGTGTGTAAGGGCAGAAGCCAGGAGCCACGTGACAGCAGAGACGTGGGAAGCCGGGCGCTGGAGAGCATGGGGGGAACTCGAACCACACCCCTCCCTCAGCTCCTGGCAGCTTCCCAGCACCATTTCCTCCCCAAAGGTCTAGAACTTTCCGCCTCAGCCCCGGGATTCCTGCCCATAGCACTGACCATTGCTAACTGATGCGAGCTCCCCACCTCCTTGCTGTTGAGCAACCAGAGGTACCTTGGGTGGCTTTACTGAAGTCCTCCAGCCTCAGTTTACTCCCCTGTAATATGGGGACGACAGACACAATAGTAGTGAGTAATCACAGCTAATTTATTGAGCACTAACTATGTACCAGGCTCTGTGCTAAAAACACCATATGCCTAAGTCTCATAACACCCTGAGGTGAGTACTATTCTCTCCCATTTTACAGATTCAGAGACTGAGGCACAGAGAAGTTAAGTAACCTGCCCCGGGTCACACAGTAGTAAGGGACAGAGCTGGCTCCCGAGCCCCCGCTCCTGAGCTCTACCCCATCTCCCATCATCTTGTGTGCCCAGGCCCTGGCACATAGTAGGTACTCAGCACCAAGTCTCCCTGCCTTCCGGTGGCCGTGGAATCTCTTGGCTCCCAGAAACGCAGCCCCAGCCCTCCACTCACCTGGGCCACCCATTTCTCCAGGGTGAGCTGCTCGGCTCTCTGCAGGGCGGCGCAGATGCCGGTCACCGTCCGGTCGATCCGTGTCTCACATTCTTCATAGGGCCGCAGGGACTCCTGGATAAACTCATCCAGTTTCCGAGCAGACACTTCGTACAGATGGGACTCCCAGTTTCCCATCGCGCCTGCTGGCTGCTGGGGTCACAGCTAATGGCAGAGCAGGAGGAGGAGGAGAAAGAGAAACTCCTGTGCCTGGAGCGGGAAACCGAAACTCAGAGCGCCTCAGCTGACTTCCTGGATCCGGAGTCCCACCCACCCCCTCAGCGGGGGGTTTACAGCCCTGCTGTTCCCAAGGGGCCCTCCCGTCAAACTCGCAGCCTCCGCAGCCCGACTGGGAGGGCTTTCACGTGCTAGAGCTGCGTCCTTGAGCACACTGCCTGCCCCTTCTGTGCCTCCATCTCGCCAGCTGTTAAGCAGGGGATGACAACAGTACCTCTCTCGTAGGAGCAACGTAAGGATGAAATGATACCTGCAAAGCACTCGGAAGGGGCCAGCACATGGCAGAAGCTTTATGAACGTTTGTTAAGCAAATAGCATTTTACAAGGGGTAAAGGTTGTCTTTTGAGCCTCTTTCCCTTTTTCTCTGTTCTCAGTGGCCTGGGAACTCAGAGTCAAGGAGAGCAGCAAGGAGAAAGAGACCCGGGGCGGGGACTGACTTGCTCAGGGACGCCCAGCAAGGCGAGGGCTGAGCCACACTCGGGTTTCACTTCTGCCACTGAGCAAACACAGGTCTGGGGGTGGGGGGTGGGGGTGTCAGCGGCTGGGAGCTGCTGTGTACTCAGTTCCTCGGTATACGTGTGGACATCTGCGGGGCCTCCTCAGGCACTTAGCCCACCCAGCAAGGAGGGAAAACAGGCCCAGGCGCCCCCAGGTCAGAGGGAGACAGATGGATGGGCAACGCTGTGACAATGAGACTGACTGAGGGCTCCCCCCGGCTGCCTCTGCGCAGCCACACTAAGTAATACAGAAGACAAAGGTCTCTGCGGTGTGGGAAGAGGGGCCCTTCTCCGCTGTGATCATTAATTTTGTGAATCACCTTGGCTGGGCCATGGTACCCAGATGTGTGGTCAAACATTATTCTAGATCTTTCTGGGAAGGCATTTTTTTAAAGATGAGATTAATATTTAACTCAGTACACTCTGAGTAAAGGACATGACCTTCCATAATATGGGTGGGCTTCATTCAATCAGTTGAAGGCATTAATAGAAAAAAGTACTGACCACCCCTGAGAGAGAGGGTAGGCCACCAGCAGCTGGCTTTCAGCCTTGAGCGGCAGCATCACCTTGTCCCTGGGTCTCCAGCCCCTCAGCCTACCCTGCAGAATTTGGACTCGCCAAGATCCACAATCATGTGAGCTCATTCCTTAACATAAATCTCTCTCTCTCTCTCTGACTTTAGATACATCCTATTGGTTCTGTTTCTCTGGAGAATCTTGCCTCCTACACTTGCCCGTTAAGGATCCTTCCTTGCCCTTATCTGAGTTTTACTGCGACACCTAGAGGTTGACTGAGCTGAGGCCATAAGCCTCCTTTTCTAGATGAGAACATGGTGCTCAGAGAGGTGAAAGGTTTGCCCAAGGTCACACAGCCAGTAAGTTGTCTGGCTAGGATCTAATTCTACACTACCTGATTGCAAAGCCTGTGCTTTATTTCTTATTATTTTTTAAACACTTTATTTAGAAATAATTTGAAACACAGAAAATTTGCAAGATGAGTACAAAGACGTTCCTTATGTCCTTCACCCAGATTATTCCACCACGTCTGCCCCTTATTCTCTCTCTAGGCACATCTTATCAGTATTATTATGGCTGAGTTCCCAGATACCCGCGGCCCTGACGTGCACACAACCTCCTCCATTGCCAGCATCGCCCACCGTACATTTGTCACAACTGATGAACCTGCGCGGACACACCATAGTCATCCAGACCCCTTACTCTTAAATACCTCAATGTGGATCCCCTAAGAACATGGGTATCTTGTTCTGTAAACGGAGCAATGATCTGATTCAGAACTTTAACACTGACATAATGCTATCATTCCTTACAGCATGTATAACGAATATATTCTTACCTTCAAATTTTCCCAGTTACTCTAACGCTGTTCTCCGTAGCATCCCCTCCGTCTCCCGCCTAGGGTCACATGTTCTGTTTAGTTGTCATGTGTCCCAGATGGGTTCCCTGGGAAGCCCCTGGGAAAGGATGATGGCTTTTTGGAGGAAATTCCCTGTGGCGTAATTGTCCATCCTTGAAGCATCCTCATGTGCAGATTGAGTAGTTCCCTGGTCTGTGGCCCATCTAGTCTGCCTGCAGGGGTGCTATATTTTATGACCAGCTCCTTAACTCTCTGTGGGTCAGGCCCTCCTGGCTGCCCCTCAACCCCACCACTCATTAGGAGAATTGTGTCCATCCGTGGGTAAGAGTTGCCTTGTGGCTGCTATTATCTCAGGGTTCTACCATCCCCAGTACCGTTAGGGAGCTTATAACGGCATCTTCTACGGAGGAGGCCACCCAGCCTCCTTAGTGATGCTGGGTCCTCTCACTGGCCTAGTCCTTATGGGCTCGGTAAAGGTACATTCTCTGCTTTTCCACAGAAGATAATTGGTGGTGTGTCTGGCCTTGGATAGCATACCCATCCCAGCATGCCCACTCCCCTGACCTTTTAATCCCATCTTCCACCATCTCCCATAGCAATATTGGTATTTGATCTCGCTCAGCACAGGCTCCCACTTTCTTCATTCTTCTAGGAGCTTTGCTGGCTGCAAATTTGCACTTTCTCTTGCAGTCCTTCCCGGGATGTGAAATCCTGAATCCCAGCAGGGGACTTTCAAATCAATAAACTTCCGCATCCAATTACACTGCAGGCCCTGGATCGAGCACCATTGGGTCCACTCCTACACATACCCACCTGACTTTTGCTGGTACACGCTGCCAGGGTCTTATGGCTATTTGGTTTCATTTGTCCCCAGGTATTTTTTTATTTCTTCTTTGAATTCTTCATTGATCCAATAGTTGTTCAGTAGCATGTTGTTTAGTCTCCACTTTTTAATTTTTATATTTTATTTATTTTATATATATTATATATTATTTTATATATTATTTATATATTATATTTATTTTATTTTTATATTTGTGACTTTCCTAGCTTTCTTCTTGTAGTTGATTTCTAGTGTCATACCGTTGTGGTTGGGAAAGATACTTGATGTAATTTCTGTCTTCTTGAATTTATTGAGACTTGTTTTGTTTCCCAACATATGTTCTATTCTTGAGAGTGTTCCATGTGCACTTGAGAAGAATGTGTATTCTGCTGTTTGAGGATGGAATCTTTTATGTGAGTCTATGAAGTCCATCTGGTCTAATGTTTCATTTAAGGCCAGTGTTTCCTTGCTGACTTTCTGTCTGGGTGATCTAACCATTGATGTAAGTGGGGTATGAAAGTCTCCTACTATTATTGTGTTGCTGTCAATTTCTCCCTTTGGGTCTGTTAATAATTGCTTTATATATTTTTCTGCTCCTAAGTTAGGTGCATATATATTAATAAATGTTATGTCTTCTTGGTGGATTGTCCCATTTATCATTATAAAATGTCCATCTTTGTCTCTTCTTATCTTTTTTATCTTGAAGTCTACTTTGCCCGATATAAGTATGGCTACACCCACTTTCTTCTGTTTACCGTTAGCTTGGAGTATTGTCTTCCATCCCTTCACTCTGAGTCTGTGTTTGTCTTTAGAGCTGAGATGTGTGTCCTGGAGGCAGCATGTTGTTGGGTGTTGTTTTTTAATCCATCCAGACACTCTGTGTCTTTTGATTGATGAATTCAATCCATTTACATTTAGAGTGATTATTGATATATGGGGGCTCAATACTGCCATTTTATCTTTTGTTTTCTGGTTGTTTTATATTTCTATTGTTTCTTTTTCTTTGTGTTTCTGTCTGCCATTTCAGTTTGGTGGTTTTCTGTGATGTGTTTCTCAGTTTTCTCTTTTTTTATGTTTTGTGACATTGCTTGAATTTTTGTTTCATGGTCACCATGAGGTTTGTATAAAAGATCTCATAGATGAGATAGTCCTCTGCTGAGAGCATCTTATCTCTGTTTGCCTACGCAGGTTCTGTCCTTTTCCTTCTATATTTTTGTTGTCACAAATTGTCCCTTTTTGTATGGTGAATTTGTTACCAAATTGAATTGGTTAAAGTAATTTTTGATACTTTCTTTCCCTTTAGTCTTCATGGTACAATAGTGTTTTCTAACCTGTTCTGATACAGAGTTGCAGTTTTCTGATTCTGTCTGTCTATTTATCACCTTGCTCCAAGCTTTGTAAACTTTTGCCTTTTTGTTTCAGGTAGGAGGTCTCCTTTCAACATTTCTTGTAAGGCAGGTCTTAGTGGTGATGAACTTCCTTAGCTTTTGTTTCACTCCCACAGCCTTTATTTCTCCTTCATATCCAAAGGATAACTTTGCTCAATAGCATATTCATGGCTGACAGTATTTATCTTTCAATATTTTGAGTATATCATTCCATTTTCTCCTGGCCTGTAGAGTTTCTGCTGAGAAATCTGCTGATAGCTTAATGGGGGTTCCCTTGTAGGTTGTTTTTCCCCTCGGCTGCCTTTAATATTCTTTCTTTGTCATTGACTTTTGACAGTTTCATTATCATGTGTCTTGGAGAAGGTCTTTTTGCAATGAGATAATTGGGTGTTTTATTAGTTTATCGAGTTCTGTCTCCAGGTTTGGGAAGTTCTCAGCTATTCTTTCTTTAAATAAGCTCTCCACTCCCTTCTCTCTGCCTTCTCCTTCTGGTATACCCATTGTCTTTATGCTGTTCTTTCTAATGGATTTGGATAATTCCCATAGAATTTTTACATTTTTTAAAAGTCTCAGTTCTCTCTCCTCTTCTACCTGCATCATTTCTAGGTTTCTGTCTTCAAGCTTGCTAATTCTCTCTTCCATATGGTCTGCTCTATTTCCAAGGCTTTTCAATGCATTCTTCATCTCCTTTATTGATTTCTTCAGCTCCAGAATTTCTGTTTGGTTCTTTTTTAGAGTTTTAATCTCTTTGGTAAAGTATTCCTTCTGTTTATTGATTTTATTCCTGAGCTCACTGAACTGCCTTTCTGGGTTTTCTTGTACTTTGTTGAGTTTATCATGGCAACTATTTTGAATTCTTTATCAGTTAGAGCACAATCTCCCATGACTTTGTGCTTGGTTTCTGGAGAAGCGTTATTTTCTTTTTGTGATGCTATGTTACTGTGGCTTTCTGTGGTGCTTGCTGGGTTGTTCTTCTGCTGGTGCATTTGTCACAGTGAACACTTTTCTTACTTAGGTGCAGCTTTGCTTGTTTTGATTCTAACTATTCAGCCGATTGGAGATTAGAGGGCTTTCTTTTGTTCTCCAGTAGGTGCTGCTGTGGCACTAGTTTTGGTTTCTCTTCCCTGAGCTGCCTCTGGCTGTGTTTGAGGATCAGCACGTTCCACCCTCCACTGCCCCTGTTAGGGGTGTCGCCGGGTACTCGGCACTCTTGCCTCATCACGTGTACTTCAGGGGTCACTGATACAGGGCTGGTGTTGCTATGGCTGCTGGCTTCACTGCTGGGGGTCACAGCGATGACTGATGCCTCCCCCATGTCTGTACAGAATCACTGTGGTCAGAAGCGCCACCATGGTGGCAGGGCAGGGGGAGGGTGGGGGAAGCAGGGTTTGTGGGCACTGCCTCTGCTGTTGTTTGCTTCCTTTTGGCCTCAGGTGTCACTGCAGTTGGGAGGTTCGAACATCTTTGCCTCTGCTGCTGCCCCCCAGGTTCTCTGGGGCTGGGGGTCCAGGATCCTGGGTACTGCCCCTGCTGTTCCCCCAGCTCACCTCCTCTTTGTACCTTCGTGTATACTGATGTGTGGGTCTCTCCAGCATCCTGGTGTGTTGGCCATGTAGCCTTCTTGGGTTACGGATGTTCAACTAGCTGTAGATTGAAGGGGAGAGACAAAGGGATTCTCCGACACTGCCATCATGCTCACATCCCTATGGGTCTTCGGGATACAAGTCCTTCCCTCCCTTCTCAGGCCCAGCACATCCTCAACTGGGTTATTTCGGGACTTAACATTAGTCATAGGCCTAGAGGGCAAGAGGGAAGGTGGGCACAGGTCTTACGGAAGACAGGCCTCCACAGGGTCTCTAGGTGAGGGGAGAGGGGCTAGCTTTTAACAAGGAGGGTGGGTGGGCCATTCCTGCAGCTCAGAGGAATCTGGGGATTCAAGATTTTCAGGAGCTTCAACTCTTACGTGCCCCGTCTATGAGTCAGGGTCCCATTCTTTCCCAAGCTAGGTCCTGACCTTGTTTAGCAGACCTGATTATTTTGAGAGTATATAACTTTCTTTCACACCCACTAGGATGGCTATAATCAAAATGATGGACGATAAAAAGTGTTGGCAAGGATGTGGAGAGACTGGGACCCCCATTCATTGCTGGTGGGGGCATAAGTGGTGCAGCTTCTGTGAAAAACAGTAAGGTGGTTCCTCAAATGGTTGCACCTAGGCTCACCATGTGACCCAGCAATCCCATTCCTGGGTATTTCACTTGAGATAAATGAAAATATATGTCCACATAAAATCTTGTACACAAATGTTCATAGCAGTATTATTCACAGTGGGCAAAAAGTGGGAAAAATCCAAATGCTCATCAATGGATGAATGGAGAAACAAATTGTGGCACATCCATACGGTGGAATATTACTCAGTAATAAAAAGGAATGAAGCCTAACATACGCTGTCACATGTGAAAACACTGTGCTAAGTGAAAGAAGCCAGACCCAAGAGGTCACGTATTGTAGGATTCCCTTTATACAAAGTGTCTGTGGTAGAGACAGAAAGCAGATTCACGGTTGCCAGGGATCAGGGGGAGGTGGCTGGAGGGAATGGGGAGTGAGCCCTGAGGGGTTTTGGATTTCTTTTGGGGGTGATGAAAATGTTCTGGAATTAGTGTGATGTGTACAGCTTGTGACTTCGCTCACCTTGTGAATATACTAAATATAAACCTTATGAATATGCTAAAACCACTGAATTGCACCCTTTAAAAGGTGAAATTTATGGTATATGTATTATATCTCAATAGAAATTTTTTAGGGGGCTGGCCTGGTGGTGTGGCGGTTGAGTTCACGTGCTCTGCTTCGGCGGCCCAGGGTTCACCAGTTCGGATCCCGGGTGTGGACATGGCACCGCTCATCAAGCCATGCTGAGGTCACGTCCCACATAGAAGAACTAGAAGGACCTACAACCAGGATCTACAATTATGTACTGGGGCGAAGGGGAAGGGGTTAGAAAGAGGAAGATTGGCAACAGACGTTAGCTCAGGGCCAATCTTCGAAACAAAAAAATGTACTGACATACAAAACTTTGAAAAAAAAAAAAAAAGAAACTTCCCTTCTTGGCTTAAAGAAAAATTTGTTTTTAAGTAAAAGTTAAATTTAAAAACAACACAACCCTTTCTTTGGAGCCCCGCCTCCCTTGCAGTTCGCTCCTGGGCGGGGGCCTCACTTCCCTGCCGTCTGGCTACAGGGGGTAGAAGGAGCCTCAGGTGCTCATTCTGGGCTTTTAGTTGCTGGTTGATCACATTTAGCTTTTCGTTTTTTTTTTTTTTTTACCAAGGTCATGGCAGGTGCCACCCAATTCCACTGGCCTGTTTATTTATGTGCCACTGCCAAGCTGTTTAAATACTAGAGGCTTCAGTGTATGTTTTAATATCAGTTAAGGGTAGTCCCTCCTCAGAGCTCTTTTCCTGGTTTTTTGCGTTTTCCTAGCTTTTCTTGGATGTGTATTTTTCCATAAGAACTTCAGTGCCAACTTGTCTAGTTACAGAGAAAAGTGCATGTGGCTATTTTTGGGTGATCATTGAATGCATAAGTCAACTTAGGGAGAACTGACAACTCCCTAAGGGTGTGGCTGCATCAGGAAGACCCCAAAAGTTACAGCGGAGCCACTAAGTCAATCCCAGGGGCCACTGTCAAAGACCAAGCGGCTAGAATAAAGTACGCCCCTGCTCCGATGGCAAGACGTCCTCTCTGCCCGGCCCAGGGGACCACCTCACCTCTCTTCCCACACACTCGTGCCCCCCCGTTTCCCACCAGCTCACAATTATCCTAGCTCTACAGCCATTTCGAGAGGGAGGCCTGGAGTCCATGTGGTGAGGATGGGAGTCCCCACATTGGGATCCACCTGGTCCACCCAGGACGAGAAGTGAAGGCTCGCAACGTGCGGGCTGAGTCCCCATCTGCTGCCGGACACGTGGCAGAGCAGGTCTCTGCTGCCCACAGGTGTTTCCCCTGAGTTCTCGGGACAGCGCGGAGCAGCAGCCGGGGCTAACACAGAAGGTGTAACTTGGGGTCCTGAGAGCTCCCGTCTTAGGTTCCCGGCCAGTCAGCAAGGTGAGTTTAAGAAGACTTTATTAACACCCATCCAGCAGCAAGAGCAACACGGGGATGGAGGCGTACATGTGGCTCGGGTCGTGGGGGGTCTGCCCGAGCCTCACCCACCCCAGACCCTGTGGGCTGAGCCGAAGGCGGAGGACTGGCTCCCTGTGGAGCAGAGCACGGCTCTCCATCCCTCTCTCTCTCCAAGATGATGATGGTGAGGGGAGAGCGCTTCCTCCCGTCCCCTGGCCTGCATCCCTGCAATGCATGGGATGTTCGTGTCCCCCTGGATCCCTATGTTCAAACCCTAATCCCAGGGTGATGGTGTGAGGAGGTGAGGCCTCTGGGAGGTCCTTAGGTCAGGAGGGTAGAGCCCTGTGAATGGGATTAGCACCCTTACAAGAAGAGGCCAGAGGGCTGGCTAGCTCTCTTCCCACCACGGAAGACACAAGAAGTCTGCAGCCCGGAAGAGGGCCCTCTGCAGAGCCCGACCGGGCTGGCACCCTGATGGCAGACTTCCAGCCTCCAGCACTAAGAGAGACTATAAGCCACGCAGACTGTGGTACTTTGTGACAGCAGCCCGAAGGGACTAACACAGCACCTGACCGGCAGTGCCCAGCAGTGGTCCCGAGAGAGTCAGACTGTCTGAGATACTCCGGAGGGCAGAGAGGGGATGTGCAGTGGCTGCTTTCTCTGTCTCCTGGCCCTCCCTTCTGGGATGGACCACTCCATCACCCACCCAAAAGATGTTCCCAGTGAAGCTGCAGGGGATGCTGGCCGGACCCTGGGCCCAGGCACTGGGCATCCATTCCTACCTGCGCTACGTGGGATGGGAGATGAAACATTCACCTCTCAGACTCCCCTGCAGCCAGAATTCTGGCTGTAATTTAAATTGTGCTAAAGGAGGGAGGCAGAAGCCATCTTCTTGCAGCGCTGGCAGCTGGCAAGTCCTGAGAGATGTTTGTGGCCGCTGAGCCCTTGTTCCCGGGTCTGGGCCCCAGCGCTGTGGGTGTGTGGCAGTGGGGCGGCTGCAGTGGCGTTGGCAGAAACAGCAGCTTCCTGACCTCTGAGTCAGCCACGGTGATCTGATCTTGAAACCAATAGTCCAGTGGTGGCCCCTGCCTTCTGCTCCTCTGGCAGAGTTTAGGTGGGTTTAGGTGGATCCCCTTTCTGCTTACGATTCCTGGAGTACTTTCTGGTTTCTGTGCTGAGCCCTGACTAAGAGGGGCACCGTTGTTGGACTGGAGGTCTGGAGTGCCTCCTGCATGGACCTGGTAGATTTGTTCTGGAGGCAGAGAGAAACAGGCTGAGCACCGTTGTTCGAGCATTGGCTCACATTCAGTTCAGGATGGAGGATCCCATGGGTGGCATTCCAGTGGGTCAGGAGAGAAGACAGAAACCCAGTAAAAATTCAGGAAGACAAACAAGGCATGGCATCGAGATGTACAAACTGGGGGAATGAATGCAACAGGAAGGGTAAAGAAACCGAGGTCTCTGATGAGAAGGGATCCAATTAGGTGTCCAGTGAGCGGGAACGCATGGCATTCATGTACCCATGTATATGTGACAGACAAAGCTAGCTGATCCGGGCATGCTCCCCTGCTGGCAGCTGAGCTCAGAGAGCTCCTCAATAGCCCAAAGATACACTGTAGGCCTGCGAGCACCTTCTTCCTGCATCCAGGCCAGACACTGCCAATCAATCACGGCACTCATGCCACCACCTTCCTCTACTGCATCCATGGCAGACATAACCAATCGATAAGGTCACTCTTCCCAGCTATGTATCCATTCTTCAGAATCCTTCAGAACACAGGGCTCCAGGCAGCCACGACCAACTGATAGTGGCTGACAAACGAGATGAAAACTCTGCCATCCCCGTGAAAAGTTCTTGGACTGGGGAAGAAGGCAAGGCACTGGGAGGCCAGGGATGGGTTTCTGCAGGAGGAAGGATGTGAGCCCGTGTGGATGGGCAGAGAGAAGTCAGGGAGAAAGAGGCCATTCACAGCAGGGGTGGGGTGCAGGGTAGGATGCAGCAGCAGCTGCCTGAGAACAGAGAGTCACGAGGGTGACGGAGAAGCTGAGAACCCAGGCTGGGGCCGACCCACGGACTGCAGGGTGCAGGGGAGTGTGTGAGCCGGCGAGGGCCCATCTGGTCCCAGGTGGTGCTCGATGAGACTGAGTCAGGTGGGGAGAGCAGAGGGGCCACTGGGAGGAGGGATGGGAGACTGGACTGCGGAGGAGGCAGACCCACTGATTCAGTCTCGCTGTCTCTCACACACTCACACACACATGTGCCAGGTGACCCTGAGTCTCCCCAGGGCAAGGGCTGGTGTCCATCTGTCCATCTGGCACAACCACTGACTTTCTGGGCTTCACACCGCAGCCTGGGGAGGGTTATAGAAGACGTTGGTTAGCCCTGACCTTCCTGGAGAAGCTGAGACCCATGGACAGACAGGACATGGAGGCCGGGGGCACACCCAGGGCCAGGACTGGGCCCTGCCCCTTTGGGAGCAGACATGCCCCTCCCCCGCCCACATTGCACCCCCACCAAGGGCGCCCCTGCTGCCCCACAGGTCTCTCACCTTCACCGGCCATGGCTGGATGGGGCTGCCATCCCTGCCCATGCAGCATGGGGCAGACATGCAGGCCACAGCTTCCTTGGCCAGCAGGTCCCAGCGGGCATTGGGGCCCAGGTTGCCTGTCGGGTCAGCCGGATCCAGGATGATGGGCCTGCAATTTCCATCCAGGGTCAGTCTTATTCCTGCAACTTTGAGGAATTTGGTTGGACTATTCTAGGGTTGGTTGGACTATTCTCTTCCCTCACCAACACTCTGCAGTGGGCAGGGACAGGGCTCAGAGACTCTTCAGGGCTCTGGACACACGCTCGAGGGCAGGGAGAGAAAATAAGCCACACGTGGTCCAGGTCTCCCAGCGGCATCCAGGGCAGACATTACCAATCAACCACAGTGCTCAGGCATGCTCACCCCTTCTGGACGCCAAGCAGGCATCCTTAATCAATCACAGCACTGGTTGCGCCCCTCTCCCTTCCTGTGTGGGTGGGACACCTCGCTGACTGAGCAGGCAACTCTTCTCACTGAGCCAAATCACAACCTCAGAGTCTTTCTCAACACATCGCTCAAGGAGCCATTGTCCACTGCCTGGAGGTGCCTCAGGCACTTGTGAAAGCACCTCTGGTACCTCTGCACCATTTCAGAGGCAGGCGAAATCCCCAAGAACGAGATATGCTTATGTTCTCCAAGGGTTCGCAGGTGGGGTTGCCAGATTAAACAAATACCAGTAGAGGATGCCCAGTTCAATTGGAGTTTTGGATAAATGAGTAAGTTTTTTTTTTTTCAAAGCATAAGTATATCCCAAATATTGCATGGGACATACTTATACCAGAAAGTTTCCCACTGTTTATCTAGAATTCAGATTTAACTTGGATCCTGCATCCCACTGGGCCACCCTGTTTACAGGTGACCAGGAAGCTGGCTGCCTGTCCCTCAGTACTGAGCACCACTGTTAGAAAGGAGCTCGGCTCTAGAAAGAAGACTTTCCTGCCTCTGCTCCATGCCCTTAGGAGGCGGGGAGGGAGGGAGCGACCCCGGAGCTGGGAACCCGGGCATGGAGGGTGGCCTGGACCTGGGCTTCTGAAGCTGCAGTTTCAGGAAGTCTCTGACGGTCTCGTTCTCGTTGTCGTAGTTGACAGTCCAGTAGACACAGAGCTGGCGGTACTGGCGGACCAGCTCAAGCACGGTGCGGAAGCCCTCGGCCATGCTGAACTGGCAGTCGCACCCGCCCTGCTCCCAGGCATACACAGTCAGCAGCTCCAGCCCGTGCTGGGGGGGCAGCGAGCCCCTCCCCTTGGGCATCTTGTTGCACTGGGACACAAGGAGACAGGGGATGTGTTGGTCCCTCCCGGCAATGAAGAGGAATGGGAGGGACCCTTCCAGAGTGGGCAAACCTCACCCCAAACTTCTGTTGGGCACCTCCGTGTGCCCATGCCATACGGTCATCATCCCGTCAAATCCCACGGCACGGTTATGTCAGCCCTATTGCACAGATGAGGAGACTGAGGTCCCACGGCTGGGAAATCTCTCTCTTTCTGCTCCACCAGCCCAGGGTTCCGGCCGGGGCCGGGCCCCGCATCCTCCCGGGACAGCGCTGCGGAGGGACAGCCCGGCCGCCGGCAGGTGGCCCCGCACCCCTGCAAACCTGCTGGTACCAGTGCTTCACCAGTCGGATGAGGCTCTTCAGCTTGGTGGGCCGGGAGCTGATGAAGTTGCGCTGCAGCTCCGTGAAGCAGGGGGAGTACTCGCCTGCGTTGCTGTAGCTGTGGATGAGATCCACGTAGACCTGCGGGCGGGGCCGCGAGTCCAGGACCAGCTGGCCTGCAGGGGGGGAGGAGGCCACCATCACTTCACTCCCTAGGGTCCCCGTGGGGCCAGCTCAGGAAGGACTTCTTGAGATCTCCTGCTGGGCGTCTCCCTGTGGGTGGACAGGACCCAGTGGGAGGCCCGGGGGTCTTTGAGGGGGAACACAGGCCCGGCATGAAATCCTTGGGGGGGGGGGTCTCATCCCCTTTGCTGCCCACCTTCAATGCACCCGCTTCCCCAGCAGGAGGACGTCTCAGCTGGGAGCTGACCTTTCTTTAACGTCTGACACCTGCTGGTCTCTCTCTGACAAGGCAGAGCCTCTGCAGGGAACACAGCGGGGGGTGGGCAGCACTGGCATCCCCGGCTGGTCCCTTGCACCCAAAGGCACCCCTGATACCCAGCTCTCGCCCTCTGAGCTGGGAGCTGAATAGATTCAGATGCATTTCTGGATGAATCTCTCCCTTGCTACTTGTTTCCCAAACCTCAGGAGCCAGATACATTCGTTTCCAGGGGGTTTCCTCCCCTGCAGACTCTGCTCTCACACTCGGAGCTGAGTACAGACAAAGGCATTTGTGGCTGTTTGGTTCAGGGGTTTGTGCTCAGGACTGGGAAGAGTCCGGCATACAGTAGGTGCACTAATTGAATGGACTGATCGAATGGGTCTGTGGCAGCTGTGGGAGGTGGTACACGGATACTCAAAGCTGGGGACGCACTGAGATACTTCAGTGTCCGCACTGTCAGATGAAAACGCTGGGGCTCAAGGGTGGGAAGTCCCTTGTTCAGATCATCCAGCATGTTGGTGGAGCTGCTGGGACAAGAACGCAGCTCAGGACCACCGTTTGCCCACATAGCACCTTTGCATGAATTAGCAAAAGGTGCCCTTTTCTCTGGACACTTTGCAGGACCAGTGTGACAAACATCCACATTGACAATGCCTACGATGTGAACAGGTGCGGTCTAGTTGTGCAGTGCACAAACTCTACAGCTGTCCGTGGCAGCCCTGCCTCTGCTGTTCCCCTTCTGGGGACTGTGCCTGGGCACCTCACCTAGGGCGTCAAAGGCCGGCAGCACGTCAAAGTCCACACTCTGATCCAGCATCGTCTGGGATGTCAGGGAGAAGCTCAACACGCGCGGGTTCTCCCACTTGGAGATCTCGAACTTCACTTCAAACTCCCGCTCCTGCTGACACGCCTCCAGCTGGGCTCGGATCTCTGAGATGATCTCGGCCCGCATGTTCCCCTGCTCGGTGAACTGGCTGAAGCAGCTGAGGAACACCACTAGGTCGGCGTCTGAGCGGCCTCGCAGAGCTGTGCCTTTGGCTGAAGAGCCGCCCTGGAGAGGACATGGCAGGTGGCTCGACCCTCGAAGTACCGCTTGACCTCCTCCTGCCAGAGACTATGGGCTCTGCACTCTGAGTTAGGGACCTGCTGTGTGACCTTGGGCAAGTCACCTAACCTCTCTGTTTTACATCTTTAATATGGAATTAATATGTGGCATTGTTGTAAGAAAAGGAAAAGTGCAATACATAAGTTTAAACCCTTCAATAAATGTAAAATTTCTCATTCTATTGTTTGGGGGCTGGAAGGGATTTGAGAGATTTTTTTAGGCCTTTGGTTCTCAAGCCTGTCTGTCCAATGCCTGGCCCCTCTACCCCTGAGGCTGATTTAATTTGGGACGTGGCTGGGGCATCAGTATATTTTTTAAAAGCCTCACTGTGATTCTAAGTGAAGCCACAATTGAGAACAGCGAGTCAGGCTACTGTCCTCAAGTGTTACAGATGAGGAAGTCAAGGATCAGAAAGGGGAAGGTATTTACCTGGGGTCACACAGCAAACCACCAGGCCTGGGACTTTTCATCGGCTGACTCTGTGCCGATGCTCTTTGCAGTGCCTCACTGTGACTCCGATTGGGAACTAAGGTTGTATATGCTCCAGTGGGTAATGTGACTTCTGGTACACCCCGACATCCATTCCACCCTCTGGGACCACATCCTGGCTTTCTCTGGGGGAGCCCCTCTTCCCCCACAGTCAGCCCATCATGTCCACATGGGGCTGAATCCACCATGTGACCCAGGCGTGGCCGGGCAGAGCAGGATGTCCTCCCAGCCCCGTGATTGGTTTGGGGAGGTATAGCCAGCCAACGACACTCAATTCTAAGACTTTTCTTTGAATTTCAAGAAAAGAGAATTTCCCTTTCTGGAAGCTTAGAGATGCCAAAGACCATCACATGGACAGGGCCTGTCCAAAGACAGAAGAAGACAGAGCCGAGAGCTAGGAGCTAGGGAGAAAAGCTGAGTCCTGAAGATCCTGTATGGGCTCCTGGATCTAGCTGTGTCTGAAGGCAGCTCTACTCCAGGGTTTTCCACTGACATCAGCCAATACCTTCCTTTGGTCACTTCTTTTGAGTTGGCTGTCATGAGCAACCAAAACAAACTCATTGGGCAACCTGAGCCCTCCCTCTGCCATCCAGCCATGACCACATTCTACTTTCTCCTTGATGCTTGGCCCTGTGCTGGTTGCTGCAGGGGCCACAGAAATGGCTCTGACCTGGCCGGACCTGGGAGAGATCGCCGCCCTGCTCTCTGCCCACAGCCCCCTGGGACTCACCTTGACCACCTTAAGCACCTTGATGGGAGAGTTCCGGAAGCAGTTGTCCCTCAGGAACGAGCAGATGGTGTCCACGGCCCTGTTCACCTGCTCCAGGAAGTGGCGGTTGGGCTGCAGGAATTCAGTGATGAACTTGTCCAGGTCACTGGCCGGGGTTTGGCAAAGGAGAGCGGGCTGCAGGGAGAACCCAGGTAGGGCCAGCTCGAGATGGGGTCCCCGCGGACGCCAGGCCCCACCCTATGATGTCTTATGAGGACAAGACTCCCACTATGTCCTATATTTTTTTCTTCTCAACTGGTCGGTGGGTCCCAGCATCATGGGGACCAGAGTTCCAGTTCTGGTGCCACCTCTGCCACACAGCCTCAGTTTCCCCAACTTTGAACGGGGGCACTGAGGAGGCCCATGCCTCACTGGGGGAACAACCCATGCCTCAGCTGTAAGCCGTCAGCAGCCTACACTCCTAGCGGCTGGGGATGTGTGCACCGGCCAGGAAAGGGGATCTGGGAAGGGGTGCCGCCAGCACCTGCCACCCCAGGGACCCCCTCTTACCATCACATCCCAGGGCTGCACTGGTGTCCCTTCTCTACTCATAAGGCAGGGCTGCGTCCCCAGGGCTGCTGCTTCCTGGGCCAACAGCTCCCAGCTGCCCTGGCCCACGTTCCAGGTGGGGTCGGCAGGGTCCAGGACCAGGGGCCTGGGGGCAGAGTGGGTGGGCAGGCAGGTGGGGAAGGTGGGAATCAGTGAAGGAACAGAGGGGTGGGAGAGACCGGGAGGGGGTGGGGGGCCTGGGGAGATGGAGGAGACTGTGAGGACTTTAAGGTTGGCCGAGGTTTGCCCAAGTGCAGGAGGGTACCCGGCTGGCCGCCTCTGTCGGGAAGCTATTGGGCAGCCCCTTAGTTTAAGAAATGGTATTTTACTGTGTTACTAAAACCGGCCCTGGGTTCCTTCAGGGCTCCTTGTGTCCAAGCCTTCTCAGCAGAGTCCAGAGGGAAGCGGGGTGGGGTGCCCCAACCCCGCCCTGGACCGCTCGTGGAACAGTGACTCCAGGGGACAATGGGTCAGGACAAGGATGACACAGAGCAGGCAGTGGGGAAGTGGGCGTGCACCTGGGGTTCCGCAGCTGGCCAAGAAGGTGCGTTCTGAGAGCTGGGTCCTCAAAGCTGTAGTTGACCGTCCAGTAGACGCAGAGCTGCCGGTGCTGCTGGACCAGCCCCAGGACGGTGCGCAGGCCTTGGGCCATGCTGAAGCGGTCCTCCCCACAGCCCTGCTCCCAGGCGAAGATGGTCAGGAGCTCCAGGGCGTAGGCGGGCGGCAGAGAGGCACGGGCCCGCTGCGCTCCTTTGTTCTGAGCTGCAACCTGTGTCACCCAAAGCCAGTCAAGAATCAGTGGACGCGGGCACCTACTGTGTGCTATGCACGGCCCTACGCAGTCAGAGAAACAGAGGAATATAAAAAGCAAAACGACAAGAGAGAGTAGAACCTGGAGGTAGCCTGGCTCAGCCTCTGCATTTTACAGGTGGATGAACTCATTCCAGAGGGCAGAGTGACTCGTCCAAGGTCACACCGTGAGGCTAAGAGGCTCAGACTGGGTCTTTGCCTAGAGTCTTTCCTCAAAGGGTGGATGGGCTCGGGTGTAGAGGAAGGGCAGCTGCAATCTATTCATCTCGGTATCCCAACAGTTAGCAGCAACGCGCGCTCAGGAGACGTTTGTTGAATAAGTGAGCGCGAGCGAGCTGGCCTTCAGAGGAGCGTTCAGCGAGGGAGCCCTGAAGGACGCTCAAGATCTGGCGCAACTTGCAAAGAAGATGGTGATGGGGGAAAAGCACGAGCAAAGGCTTGGAGGTGGGAAGGGACCGGGAAAACATCAGCAGCGCGAGGAGAAAGGAGAAACATGAGCTCGAGAGAAACGGTGAACTGGAGCCATAGGAAAGGAGGCTTTGGGGACTGATGGAGACTCTCTTTCAGCCTAAGGCTCCCAGGTCTTGGGGGGGACCTGGAGGATGGAGGTGGTGGTCCTTCTAGCTGGGATGGCCAATAAGAAGTGGAGGGGGGGGTGGTGATCGCGGCGTAGAGGAGGAGCTGATTGGCTGAGGCAGTTGCCATGACAGCACCCGCTTCCTGGGCGGAGCAAGGGGGCGTGGGGGCCTCACCTGGCGGTACCACTGCTTCACCAGCAGGATCAGGTTCTTCAGCTTGGTCGGGCGCGTGTTCACGAAGTTCCTCCGCAGCTCCGCGAAGCAGGCGGCGTGCTCGCCCCCCCGGCAGCCGCTGTCCAGGAGGCTCGAGTAGACCCCGGGCTCGGGTTTGGCGCCCGCGCGGAGCTGGCCTGTGGGTGTTAGGAGCTCTGAGCGCACAGTTCTGATTGGAGTCAGCAGCCTTCCCGGCCCAGCCAGCACCAGCCTCCGTAAGTTTAACAGCAATGATAAAACGTTGAATCAACTGTAGACAATCTATAACTTACAATAGCAAGCAGAGCTATTATTATTATTATTATTATTTGGTACCGACTATATGCTGGGCGCTTTTTAAATAATTTTCAGTAATTCACCCAGTAACTCTGCAAGGTGGATAATCTTGACCGCAGACAAGCCATGTAGCAAAGAGGTGAAGGAGATGAGCTTTGGGCTCAGACGGGCCTGGGTTCAAATCCTAGCTGTGCGGACCTGGCCTCTTTGAGGCTTGGTTTCCTCATCCGTAAGACGGAGGTAAGAAATAGCATCCCCTTCATAGGGCTCTTGTGAGAATCAAATGAAATCGATGTGTGAAGGCTTAGAATATGCAACATGCTCAATAAACATAAACTGTAGCTATTATTAATGTTGTTAGCTCCCAGAAGAGAAAATCAGGGCATCGAGAGGAAGCTGGAATGGAGTCCCGCCCCCCTCTTTCGTGAGGCTGGCACTCTGGAATAGATGCCTTCTCCATGGACAGTGACTAAAAAAGATCACCGTCTCTCAGAGAGACTTCAAGGAAGCCTGCCGTTGGGCTCTGGGTGGGAGGAAGAAGAAACGGAGACCCAGTTGTGTGCTGGATGTGGGTGTGAAGCCCAAATCGACAGTCTCTGTCTGGTGGGGGAACCCCTGGCTGTTAAAAGAATGTAAAACTGGCCTGAGAACTAGTGAAACTCTTGAAGCCTCGCTAGAAATCAAAATCAAAACTTGGTTCCCCAAAGGCTGTGCCTCCAACCCAGAGCAGAAGGAACGTCCACGGGAAAGGAAAGAAAATGAAGGTGCCACATATTCCGAAGATGAGCTCACGATCAAAAATTACAGAGCACATGAGGAAACCACGAGGGAGAGTCAGGAAACCCAACAACGAGGAGAAGCAGCCCTTCAAGAACTGGAGAAAACAGGACAATCTGAGAGACTAAAATAATTAAAGAGATCAAAGGAACTGAAGCCACAATGAAAGAATAGGAATCTATGAACAAATGATGGGTTGATTGGAGAAAGAGCCAAATAGAACTTCTACAAGTGAAAAATAAAGTCATGGAGATTTAAAAAAAATTAAGGCCAGAAGCAGATTAGACACATTTGAAGAGAGTTAGGAAATAGGAAGGTGGAATCGAACAAGCGAACGGCAGGCAGCCCTGAGAGATACAGAGATGGGAAAAACGAGACAGAAGAAAAGACAGGGAGAAGGAAGTGAGCCGCCATTTAAGAGTGGTTCCAGAAGCAGAGAATAGAGAAAATAGGGAAGAGGCAGTCTTCAAAGAGATGTTGGAAGACATTTTCCTAAAACTAGAGGAAAAGTTGAGTTCTCAGATTGGAAAAGCAGGACAAATTCAACAGTGTAAAGAAAAAGAGAGCATATGCAGACAGATCAGACACTGAAGAATGCTACGAACCGAGAGAAAGTCTGAAAAGCTACCGAAAAGGAAAGCAAAACAAAACAAACACACACACACAGATCGTCTATGAAGACAGCTCTCCAAGGCGCAGGCTGGGCACCCTCACCAATGGCATCGAAGGCAGGCAGCAGGCTGACATCCACCCGGCTCTCTAGGTCCGCGGACGCCAGCTGGAGCTGCAAAGCCCCAGGCGTGCTCTGCTCAGGGAACTTGAGGCTCAGGCTGGGGACCCGGTCCTGCCACCACGATTCCAGCTGTGCCCGTATCTCTTCAAGGATCTGCCCCCGGCGGGCCCCCTGGTCCTTGTAGTCCTTGAAGCAGTTGAGGAAGATGACCAGTTCGGCATCACAGCCACCCCTGAGGTCGGTGCCCCGGCCGAATGAGCCCCCCTGCAGGGAAAAGAACATCTCAGAGCAGGGACCCTCTGGGAGCCCAGGAGTCACCCTCTGACCCCACCAGCTGCACCCCACCCGCCACCCTGAGACTGTTCTTCGCTGGTGTAGGGTCAGGGGCACTACAACACAGCCCTGTGACCTCTGACTCTTGGGAGCCTGGCAGAGTCGGGCCGTGTCTGCCTGCACCTGCCTTCCAACCTGAGGAGGCTGCGCGAAGTCAGTTCGATATGCAGCAGCCGGGAACGTGGGCGGGCTACAGCGGGGCCGTGATCAAAGGTTTCAGTGGGATGCCTGCAGCACCTGCCGACTGCACATCTGGACCACAGGTGCACTCGGAGGACCCAGGGCTCCAGGGGCCTGCAGATGTGTTCTGTGGGCCTGTTTCAATCAATTCATTCATTCACTCATTCATTCATTCAATGAATGTTTATTGATCATTGACGCGTACCAGGATGTGCGAGTGGGTGAAAGTTACTCATTCTTCTGGAACTGATAATCTAGCAGGGGGTGGGGGAGGGAGGCACAGTCAGCAAACAACAGTTCCGGAAGGTTCCAGGTGCTGGGCAGAGGCCGATGGAGCAGTGAGGGGCCTCGGGGTGGGGTGGAGGTTGCAGTTTGAAATCGAGTAGTCAGGCCTCAGCGAGAAAGGGACTTGAGTTGCAGACTTAAGGAGGGGAGAGGGAGTTAAGAGGATGGGAGAAGAGCATTCTAGAAGAGAGAACAGGCAGTGGGGATGTGTGCTGGGTGAGTTCCAGAAGCAGCCAGGGGCCCAGTGCGGAGGAAGTGAAGGTCGGAGGGAGACCAGGGCCAGATCCCGCGGGCCTTGAGGCCGCCGTACCCGGTGAAATGCTGGAGGACTTTGAGCTGAGCAGGGAAGTGATCTGATTATGGTTGAATAGTGTGTTTTTTTTTTTTGAAATTGTCATTAAAAAAAAAAAAGCTGGCACTTAAATATATTTCTCCATCCAGCAAAGTACCCTTCCAGAGATGGCCAGTGTCCCTGCTCTGTCTCCTTCTGCTGCCACTGTGGTCCCTCTGTAGGGTCCCATTGGTGCCTGCACCCGCCAGACTCACCTTGCTGGCTCGTGAGGGCTTGTGGACGCAGTTCTCACGGAGGCCGCGCAAGATGACATCGATGGCCTTGCTCACTTGCTTCTGGAACTGGGAGCTGGGCATCAGGTGGTTCTGGATGAAGCGGTCCAGCTCCAGGGCAGGGATCCGAGACAGATCCAAGACCGCCTGCGGTGGGCGGGGCGCGATGCTGGCCGCGCTCGAGGGACCAGGAGCTCGGCTCGAGGGCTGCCTCCTCCTTGTGCTCGGGTGCACACCAGTGAGAACCCCGCTGTCCTCGGGGGTCCTCTGGGCAGGGTCTTGCTGGATGCGGTGGTCCAAACCCGGGCACCCGGTGCGTGGAAGGTCCTGGAAGATTGTGGAAGGAGCCATCCTACCCATGCTCAGAGGTTTCTATGCCCCTTCTCTCATCAGCCCCCTCCCATTGGTACAGTCAGGGCCACTGGGGCTCAGAGAGGGGAAGTGGGAGGGCCGCCACCAGCCCATATGGCACCTTAGTGCAGGTTAGAAAAGGCGCCCATACAGAGGGGATGAATGATAAGAAGGTCCCCCTATGGCGGGCAGACACAGCGTGGTAAGCAGACACTAGCTCCAGGAAAACCAAGGTGTCCTGTCCCCCTGGGCAGGCCTGGCGTGGTGGTCAGATTGCTCACACGGTGCTGCTCCTGCTTTTTCAACTCTGTTCCACACGCCACGGCCCCCGGCACGTAGAAGATACTCAGGAAACACTGAGCACATAACTTAGGGGTCAAGCCAAGGACTCTGGGGCGCCCCCCACTCACCGGCCCCTCCCAGGGCTGCACAGGGCCCCTTGCTGCCTGCAGAAAGCACGGGTGGTCACAGCACAACTCTGCCTCTTTGGCCAGCAGATCCCAGCGCCAGGCTGCCCCGTTTCCCACATCCCACGTAGGGTCAGCCGGGTCCAGGATCACAGGCCTGCAAATCCAGAGGGACGAGATGGTTCTGGGTAGCAAGATGGTCAAGATCAAGATTGGAACCTGGTTCTAATCCCAGCTCTGCTACTTTCCAGCTGTGTGACCTGGGGCAGATGACTTACCTTCTCTGGGCCTCAGATTCCTCACGTTCAAAATGGGGATAACAACCATGCCTGCTTTGATGGGCTGTTGTGGAGATTAAATTGGAGCAGTGGTCCTCAACTCTGGCTGCCTGTTAGAATCGTAAGCTAGCAGGATCCACCCCCACGCACTCTGAATTATACCCTACGATTTAGCAATTTCAATCCTGCGTCCATATCCAACATTTATGCATATGCACTGAAATACACATACAAGACTGTGTGTCACAGCCCACTTGTAACAGCCCCAGAACGGAAACAACCCAAATGTCCACCCTGAGTAGAATGGACAATATATTGTGACAAATTCACACAAAGCAATACTATTCAGCAACGGAAAAGAATGACCCGTGACTGCACGAAACCACAGGGATGGGTCCTAAAGACTTCACATTGAGAAAGGGAAGTGCCAGGCGATGCCATTTAAATGACGTCACAACAGAACTGTAACGACAACGGTCAGAATGGGGTTCCCTGTAGAAGGGTGCAGGGGACGCTCCTGGAGTGCTGGAACATTCTATCCTGATCTGGTGGGGGTTTCACAGGTATGTTCACTTTATACAAAGTCATTGAAATGTGCCCTCTGGATGCGGACGCTATATGTCACTAGAACATCCATGCACAAAACTTGTGGCAGATGTTTTAAAACTCCCCCGAGTGATTCTAATTTGCATCTGGGGCTGAAGCCCCTGAACTAGAAAGTGTGCGTGCCGCGCCGGCCTTGGCCCCCACGCAGGCCGCTCTATCAGTCTTAAGCACCTCCCTGTGGCCGGGGCGCGGGAGGGCGGGCAGTGGGGCATTAGGGGGTACCTGGGTCTCTCAAGCTGGCGCCGCAAGAACTGCCTGAGCGCGGGGTCCTCGAAGCTGTAGTTGAGTGTCCAGAAAACACACAGGTGCCGATAGTCCTGGACCAGCCCCAGGACGGTCCGGAGGCCCTGGGCCAGGCTGAAGGCATTCTTGCCGCAGCCCCGCTCCCAGGCAAAGATGGTCAGCAGCTCCAGAGCGTAGGCAGGGGGCAGCAGCTCCCTGCTGGCCTCCTGTGGGCACACCTGCAGACGGCGGGGCAGGGCTCAGAGGACAGAGCGGAGGGGAGAGCTCGTTCTCTGCACAACTTTCCTGGGTCTCTCCATCTCTGCCTGCAGGCTGAGGCTGGGACGGGATGCTGTGTTCCACGGCTGTGCCGAGAGCAATCTTGTGCCTCTCCTCTGCCTTCACTGCTGGGGCTTCAGCAAAGTGCTTGGCTCATATTCAGGGGGAGGGAGGGAGAGGTAGGAGATTCAAGGCCACAGGAGCAGGGAGCAGACAGGCCTTGCCTGGTGACCTTGCTCAGGGTTGCACAGCAAGTCAGTCGCTGAGCAAGAACTGGAATCCAGGATCTCCTTACACCAGAGCTGCTTTATGACGGGTGGTCCAACAGAAGGGCCCAGCCACGTTCCCTAAGATTTTGGGGAGCCTGTTCTCTCATCTCCAGGCACAGGATGAGCACCCCTTCCCCAATACCCAAGGTTCTATCAACAAGCATGAACAGTGCAAGGGGGCATTCCTGAGGCTGGCCTGGGAGGTCTCCTGTGACAAAAGACCTATACACAAAGTGAAAGTTCAGGGCACAGACTGGGATAATAGATTTGCATTATATTGACTCAATAAGAATTAGCACCTTGAATATATAAAGAGTGCCAACAAATCAACAAGAAGAAGACAGCTAACCCAGTAGGAAATAATGGACAAATGATATGAACAGGCACTTCCGAGAAAGAAAAACAAGAATAGCCACTAAATGTAAGAAAATATTCTATTGTGGAAGCACAAATTCAAACAGTCATATGCCTGCAGCAAGGACCCTCACGAGTGGCCTCACCTGGCGGTACCAGTGCTTCACCAGCAGGATCAGGTTCTTCAGCTTGGTCGGGCGCGTGTTCACGAAGTTCCTCCGCAGCTCCGCGAAGCAGGCGGCGTGCTCGCCCCCCCGGCAGCCGCTGTCCAGGAGGCTCGAGTAGACCCCGGGCTCGGGTTTGGCGCCCGTGCGGAGCTGCCCTGCGGGTGTGAAGTTCTGTGAGTCAGGAAGGGTGCTGAGGGCAGGCTGGAGGGTGGTGTTGGGGCGGAGCTCAGCTTGGGGTGCTGAAGAGAGTGGGGAGAATTTGGGGGGACCCACCAGCATGGGGGCTGGAGGATGAGGAACAGAGTCTGGAGCTTCTCAGGAGGCAGAGAGGAAAGCTCTAATGGATCCCTTCCTCCCAAATGGCCAGGTAGCCCCCGGGGGTTCAGCTGAAGAGCAGCCTCCTCGTTCCAAGATGGTTAAACAGGAGTGACACTTCCAGCTGAGTCAGGAGGCGGCGAGCTGGCAGCTCTCACCTCCCTGAGGCCCCATCGGGCGGTACTGCAACACCGCTGTACATCCCGTTAATTAATTGGTGCCACGGGGAGAGGAGACGATGCCAGAGGAACATAAGGCAAGAGGTCTGATTCCTCAGCAGCCATTGCCAATATTTTTTACTACATGCCACGCACTGTGCTGAGAGTTGGACATGAACCCCCTCACTGTACCCCGACCAGAACCCTCCAAGGGAAGCACAGTCCTTCACCTCATTTTACAGCCGAGGAAAGAGGCACAGAGAAATGCAGTGTTCTGCCCAAGCTGAACAGCTGGCCAGTGACGGAGACAGGATTGGAATTTTCAGGAGGTGCCTTTTCCTCCACCACTTCCCCTGAGCTTGGCTCGGGAAAAGTAAACACTCTGCATAATTTTCTAGGTTCCTGACATCACTTGCTGTGTGACTTTGGGCAAGTTACTGTACGTCTCTGTGCTTAAGAAAGACGATAAAATGGAAGATAAAACAGTACCGACCTCATAGGTTTGTTCTGAGGAGTTAATGAGATAAAACATGTCGAGTGCTTGGGATAGTTAAGCATTTAGTAAATAGCAGTTATTACGGTTAAGATATGGGTGCCCAGAGGGTGGGTGTCTTAGGTGTGGAAGAGCGGGGCTGTCAGCCAGGACATCATAACCCTGGATAAACTCAAGATAGCAATCTCCCAGAGCATCACGGCAGCTAATAATAATAGAAAAACTAGTAACAAGAATAATAGAAATAAGAATAGCAGACACTCATATAGCCGTGTCAGGTGCCAGGCTCTGTTCCAAGTTCATTACACATATAACGCACACTGCCGTTCCCACGACTCCATAAGACAGCTTACTATTTCCCATTATTATTATTATCCTCATTTGACAGATGTGGACACAGGGCGTATTATTATATTCACTCAAGCCTGGGTACACTATGAAGGAGAAGGCGAAAATCACAATGATGCTTTTAAGATAAAATACAAGATAGTCACACAGCAAGTTGGTGGCAGGCCTGGAACAGGAAGCCCTGTCTTATCCCTAATCATCTTGCCCCCAACGCTGGAACGGGCCGGACCCCTCACCTAGGGCATCAAAGGCAGGCACCAAGCTAACATCCATCCAGTTTTCAAGGTCTGTGGATGCCAGTCGGAGCTGTAGGACCCCGGGCATGTTTTGCTCAGGAAACTCAAGGCTCAGCCCCAGGACTGTGTCCTGCCATGAGGATTCCAGCAGTGCCCGCATCTCGTTGAGGATCTCCGCACGGTGAGCCCCCTGGTCCTCATAACTCTTGAAGCAGTCGAGGAAGATGACAAGTTCAGAATCACAGCCACCCCTCAGAGCTGTGCCCCGGCCAGAGGAGCCTCCCTAGAAAGAAAGAAAGAACTCAGAATTCTGCCTTCTCCAACTCTAGTGCCTGCACAGGCTGGCAGGCAATTTGAGTGAGGCAAGTGGGCTGGGTGGAGACTGTGGCCACACAGCTTCCAGCATTTGAAGCTATGCAGGAAGGCAGGCCCAGGGCAGCCAGGTCTGAGTTTTCAAGAAAAGTAATTTTTATATGTAAATCCATGATTTCTAAATGTTGGCAGCTAACTTTAAAAAAAATTAAAACTGTAGGTGAAACAAATTCTGCTTCGCAGAACATACATTCACAACCTTTGCCTGGGATTAATACAAAACTGCGACATGATTCACTGAGTCTCTGAGACCTGTCTGACCAGTGTTTCTCTCTGCAAAGCTGCCAGCCTGAGGATTTGGGAAGGAAAGTCACATTCTCAGAGTCTCTGCTCCATGCCTGGGGCTCTGCCAAATGTCTGACCCCTGTAATCTCGTTTCCAAGAGGCAACAACGTGATGTGGTCACCAGTATGGGTGAAGCTCAGAGAGGTGAAGTGAGTAACACAGCCAGGCGGAGGCAAGAACCAGGACTAGCTTCTCACTTTACAACCAGGAAATGAAAGTGCAAGGAGGCAGCCGCTGTTCAGATCCCCAGCCGGGAGAGGCGAGGCCGTGCTCTGCACTCAGGGAAGCACACTCCAAACCCACATTCTTTTTTTTCCTCCATAAATTAATTCACTTAAAAATACTTTTCATTATGAAAATTTTCAAACCTACTCAAAGGAAGAGAGGATTTTAAAGGTCTCGCCACATCGCTCCATTTGTTTGACCCCTTTTCTCCCTCTTTATGTGATTTTTATAAGGAATTCCAGCCACTGTGTCATTCCACCCACATACACTGTCAAGAGCATCTCTAAAATGGTGATTCCCAATGGTGGGCGACTGTGCCCCCAGGGGACACGTGGCAATGTCTGGAGACACTTCCGGTGGTCACAGCTGGGGCAGGGGAGTCACCTCATGTTGGCCCTCGTTGGGGGGGGGGGGTCCTTCTGGTGTGACTCCAGAGGTGTGCGACCCCTTCTTTGCTTTCTGGTCTAACCAGAAGCCCCAGGCTCATCCTGTCCACCTCCCGCCAGCCCGAATCAGCCTTGCCTCCAAGGAACCCCTTCCGCAGGGAACAGCAGCTCAAGGCTGGAAAAGAAGCCACTGCCCACTGCCTCCTTCAAAGCCTCGAAGGATCAGAAGGCCAGAGCGAAATTCAACCACAAGGGCAGTTCCAGGTCTCCCTGGAAGCTAAGGATGGTGGGCGCTAGGGAGCCTTAGACTCTTGCTGAGCAGAACTTCCTCCCATCCACTCCCATCCACTCCCGTCCATCTCGAGGGCAGAAATCTGCCTCCACATCTCCCAGGCCGCAAGGCTCTCCTCCTTTCCACCCCTCTAGCTAAGATTCAGCCCTAGGAAACCGCTGGGTCTGTGGGCATCCTGAGGTCACAGGGGCAGAGTGGCATTTATGTGACAAAAAGTGGCCTGGGCCAGTGGCTTAACCACGCCCTGTGTCAGTTTCCATATCCATAAAACCGGGACAAGGATCCCCACCTCGCTGAAGGTGAAGTGAGATAAGTGTCATTTAATGAGACAGTGTTCCCTGTTATTTGGTAATTTCCTGGTACATTGGGCTGTAATTATAGAGTGTTATTATTTCTGCATCCTTCGGGCCAGGCATAGTGTGAGGCCCGTAAAGAGCACAGATGCAAGAATCAGACTGCCCAGCTTCCAATCCTGGCTGGACCTCTTACAGGCTGACACGTTACTTTGTCTCTCTGTGCCTCAGTTTCCCCCCCTGTCAAGTGGGAGTTAGTAGTATCTGCTCAGCCGCGCTGTTGTGGGCAGTATGTTGGTGCTGGCGCATAGAAAGGACGTTATTCGTGTTAAAGAAATCAATCAAAAGAGCTGATAACCTCCTCCCAGGTCGCACCCCCCATCTCAAGGCGCCCAGCGTCCTCGATCGCCCCTATTTACAAATGAAGCCCCTGAGATCGACCCACCCGGGGCCGCTCACCTTGACGATTTTCAGCACCCGCCAACGCTGGGCAGCCGCACCGGGGCGGCCCCCGCGCTCTCGCAGGGCGGCGCTCAGGTTGCCCAGGGCGCGCCGCGCGGCCCCCACGAACTCCGCGGGGGGCTGCAGGCTGCTGGCCACCAGGCCGTCCAGCTCCGCGGCGGGGGTGCGGTACACGTCCATGGTTCGCGCGGGCGCCAGGAGGCAGGGCTGCGCGGGGGCCGCGGGCGCCGATGCCCTCGCGCGCCTCTGGGTTCGCGTCCCGGCGTCCGCGCGGTCCCGGTGCTGGACCCTGCGCCCGGAGCCGGGGGAGGGAGGGATCCTTCTGACCCAGCCTCCCGCGGCTTCCCCATTTCCCGCCCAGCCTCCCGGAGGTCCGCCTCCTTTTCCCGCGTTCTGTTTCAGTTTCGTTTACTTCCTGCAGCTCTCGGCCCGCGCCCACTTCCCGGTTCCCTTCCCAGTCGTGGCTCCCTCTCCTTGGCCTCCCCGCCGCCAGCACCGGGGCTACCTTCCCGGCAGCTCCCAGCAAGGATGAACTAAACGTCACTGAACAGAACGCCTCCGCAGCGGCAGGTCCCCAGGACACAAGCCTTGGCACCGAGTGATGCATCCTGAGCGTTTAAGAAATGTGCAGGATTTACGTGAAAAAAATGGTCAGAGCTGGAACTGAGCAGCCTGGAGGTGTCTTCCATAAAGAAGGAGCCCCTGCCTTGCTCTCTGGCTGAGGGATGCCTTCTAAACGCCAACAGTCAAAGGAACACTTGCAGAACGCTTGTCGTGCTGCTTTACACACACCTCATTTAAGCCCACCCACAAACACAATGGATGCTGTTATTGTCAGACCCGTTTCATAGATGAGGAAGCTAAGGTACAGAGAAGCTAGGCATCTTGTCCAAGGTCACACAGCTGGAAAGTTGTCAGACCAGCTGCGAACCCAGGGCACGCTCTCACCACTGCGCTCTATTCTTTTGGCTTGTTTCTTTAAATCACTTTATTGAGGTCATATTGGCTTATAACATTGTGTACATTTTAGGTGTACGTTACTGTATTTCAGCTTCTGCGTAGACTGCGTCGTGTTCACCATCAATAGTCTAGGTTTTATCCCTTGCCATACATATGTGCCCCTTTACCCCTTTCGCCTTCTCCCCACCCCCCTCCTCTCTGATAAGCACCGCCTAAAGCAAGGTACAGATTCAGTGCAATCCCGGTCAGAATCCCAATGACATCCTTCCTGGAAACAGAACAAACGATCCTAAAATTGATGTGAAACAGAAGACCCCAAATAGCCAAAGCAATCCTGAGAAAAGGGAACAAAGCTGGAGGTATCACACTCCCTGAGTTCAAAATATACTGCAAAACTATCGTAACCAAAACAGCATGGTACTGGCAGAAAAACGGACACACGGATCAATGGAACAGAATCGAGAGCCCAGAAATAAAACTGCACTCGATTCTTACAGGAGCCAATTCTTCCTAAATAATTCATACATTTAATGCAATTCCCATAAAAATTCCATTTGTAAAACTTCAAGCAAATAAGAAAAGTCTGTCTATAAGAATAAAGAATTTTTTTAAAGAGGAGAAATGAGAAAGGAAAATGAGTTTAGAATGGCACCTCTCACAGCGTGTTCCATGTGTGGTTTTTAACCACCAGTGTGTGGTTATAAAGCCACGAGAGTGAAATCCTTTTGCGACTGGCACAAAGCTAGGCAGATAAGCTGCAGAGCAGAGCCTGCAATCTACACGGCAGTCCCTTGCTGTTTCTATCCTCATGGTCTGGCCTCTCCCTGTTGGGCTGCTTCCCTATTGTCCTGCACCCAGGCGATCAGAATCTGCACATCTGAGCTCTCTCCCAGGCCTGGCCCATGTCAGAGTCCATCCGCTCCTCCATATCTTACTCAAAAACTCATTAGTCTTTTGCTCCATCAGCTCAGGGATCCAGCATGTACTCCGTCTCTGAGTATATCTCAGGCGACACTTCATCTTAACAAGAACTTCCTGAAGTCTGCCTTAACCGAAAGGAAATAGGTGAGGTCAGAGGGTGAAGTTCAGAGGTCGTGGTGAGCTACAGGAGAGCTGGTGGACTGCCAGTGTGTACACCCAGTTTATATTTTGAGTAGTGAGTGCCACATCACTGGGGGTATTCAAGTATAAGAAGAAGACGATTTTGGAGGTTAGATGTTGTGGAGGGGATTCAAGTCAGGTGCCTTCAGCCGTAAAGCCGTGATTTCCTTGCTCGCCCACTAATCCCAGTCATCTTCTTGATTCACACGTCACTTTACAAATTTTCCATTTGAGTTGGCAGACTGAACATACCCTCAAGATCCTACTAAAATGACAACAAAGATAGGTTAAAAGTATCAGGCAACTCAACAGGTCGGAAATTGAGGAAGAGAAGCATCAGGGGAGCAGACATTTGAAGAATTTTTAGAAGGTAGAAAGCAGAAGGGTCAAGCTTGGGTCAAGATGGCGGACTGATCAGATGGTCAAGGCTTCAACTCCCACCCTAGACCTCTGGAAATACCAGGAAAGTGATGAGAAAATTAGTTAATGCTGCTGGATCCTAAGTGCAGGTGCCTTTGTTGAACTGGAGATTTATAATCCCCCTGAAAGAGATATGGGATTGGATGAAGGAGGAAATTACAGCCCAAAACACAGGAAGAAGAGGATACCTCTACCGGGGGGGAAGGGCTCTCAGGAGCTCTGGGGAGGGGCCCCGGCATCTCACAAAGGTGAGTGGTGCTCAAGGAGTGGGTTTGCGTGAGGAAGAGGAGGGGGTAGCTGGCAACGGTCGCCCAGGGCTTCCAAGATGGCAGTACATTAAAATTCACCCCCTCGTGGGGCTGGGGGCCCTCAGCATGGAGCTGAGCACCCTGGAGTTCCCCTCTCTTCCCTGAACCCAAACTGAACATCACACATGTTGCATATGCTTTGACAGCCGGGCAGCTGTGTTCTGACGTCTTCCAGAAGCTCCACCCCCATCTCTGCTGACTAAATAGGAGCTCGTCTAAGTTTCGTTTCCTCGGCAGGAAGTTGCCCAGAGTGGTGCATCATCACGAGCGACTCCAAAACTTATGACTTGGGTGCTTCAGCTTTCACACAGTAATTTCTATCATCCCTTACACACTTGCTTCTGTTTCCAAACCTCGTGAATTTGTCCTTGAACCAGCAGCTCCAAATACCGGCCCCCCAGAGCTTTCCATAACCTGGATCTTCTGGCTTAGCACAAATGATCAGAGCTTAGTTGAGAGAAATACTTATCAAAAAAAATTTGGGGGGGCCAGAAAAATTGCTTTATTATTTATTGTGGTCCTATAAATAATATGAGTTTACTGCAAAAAAATTAATAAAATCAGAAAATTCGGAAAAGTATAAAGGACATTCGTACCGTTGTAATCAGATATACCCACTGACAACACTTAGGTTTTCCAGGAACCTGTCTTTACCAAATGAAATTTAAGAAAACATGCCAAGTACAATGACATAGAAACAAATACCTAGGAATAATATGACAAAAGACACGAGAGACTTATGCAGGGAAAAATTGTGAAACTTTGTTCCAGAGTCATTAAAGAAGGCTAAAACTAATGGAGAGAAATTCCAGATTGATGCATTCTCAATACTGTACAGATGCCACTCTCCCTAAACTAATTTCTGTCATTCCAATCAAATACCTCCCCATATTCTGGGTGGAAGTTCACAAATTGAGTATAAGATTAATACAGAAATAGGGCCAAGAGAAGCCATGGATTTTGATAAAAAGAGGACAGAGTTCCTACAAGATATTAAGAATTATTCTAGGCCTATAGTAATTAAGACAAGGTAGTATTAAGGCAAGGATATGAAAATAGACCAAGGGAACAGAACAGAGCCCAGAAACAGACTCACACATAGATGGGCTCTGGGCACACGTCAGATGTGGCCTTGCAGAGCAGTGGGAAAGGACGGTCACTTCAACAAATGCTGCTGTAATAGCTGGGGCTCCACACAGAGGAATGGGTGCTGGACCCCTACCTCACACCATAGAGAAACAAATGCCCTTCGTTGCCTGTGTTTTGGGGTCGTATCCATGAAATCTTTGTCAAATCCAATGTCGTGAAGCTTCTCCCCTACGTTTTCTTCTAGGAGGTTTCCAGTTTCAGGTCTTATGCTTAAGTCCTTAGTCCATTTTGAGTCAATTTCTGTGTGTAGTGTAAGATAAGGGTCCAATTTCATTCTTTTTCATGTGGATATCCAATTTTCCCAACACATTTGTTGAGAGATATCCCCTCCGCATTGTGTATTCTTGGTGCCCTTGCCAAAGATCAGTTGACTGTATATGCAAAGCATGGGCAACGAAAGCAAAAATAGACAAGTGGGGCTCCATCAAGCTACAAAGTTTCTGCACAGCAAATGAAACTATCACTCAATTGAGTGAAAAGGCAATCGACAGAAAGAGAGAAAATATTTGCAAACCATAAATCTGATAAGCAGTTAATTCCCCAAGGAGCTCCTACAACTCTATAGCAAAAAAAAAAAAAAAAAAAAAAAACTAAGTCGATTAGAAAATGGGCTAAGGACTTGAATAGACATTTTTCCAGAGAAGACATACAAATGGCCAACACGTGTATGAAAAGATGCTCAACATCACTAATCATCAGGGAAATCCAAATCAGAGCCATGAGCTATCACCTCACACCTGTTAGAACGGCTATTATCAAACAGACGAAAGATGCAGGTGTTGGCAAGGATGTGGAGGAGCTGGAGGGGCCGTGCACCGTTGGTGGGAATGTAAATGGTGCAGCCACTGCACAGCAGTCTGGGAGTTCCTCCAAAAACTCAAAAGTACTACCATATGGTCTATGTGGCTTTTCAATTAAGCAACTAATTACCGATTCAATTAATCTACTGACGACTGTAACATTGTTGATGACCATGAAACACTCTCAGAAGACAATGCAGGTGGATTATCCTCATGGTGGAATGCAACGCAGCATTACCCGTGAGCCGGAATTTTTTTATCAGCATGGAGGGAGAAGTATGTAAATGTGACAGAGCAGGTAACAGAACCGGAGAAGGCGTAGGATCCCATTTTTAGAAAAACTCTACATGCACAGGGAGACAGGCGGAGTCAGAGAAAAGGGGCAGAGACAGGCCCCAAATTGGAACGGGTTGGAGGAAGGGACTGTGGGAGCGGTTTTTTTTTTTTTAATGATTTCTTTATTTTGCTGATGTTAAAGACAATAACCAAATATTGTCATGAAGGAGGAGGTTTATCCTCACAGATCCCTAGAAACAGAGGGCACAGCCCGGCCATGCAGGGCCACACGGGGAAGCACCCGTGTCCTTCGTGGGGCGGAGGGAGCCAGCTTGAAAACATGGGCTGGAGCTTTTATGTCGTTTCTGTGGGAAAGGCGGCGCAGGGTCAGCGGGCTTAGGATGGGCTGGTTTGAACAGTCTCAGTGGGCTCTGAGCATAGGGGCTGTCCTGGGCTGGCTAGTGCCTGGTCCTGGGGTGAGCAGGGGAGGTGGATTGCGGCTTGAGTTTAAGAATCCTGAGAAAGCGATAAAGGAGGTGGTTCGGAGCCCGGCTCTGGATTGGTTGGTTTGCCATGAAAAGCGAACTCTCAGGTGAGCTGTTTGCTATCTGCAGGAATCAGCCAGCCCTGGGAGGGGCAGTCTCTCCAGGATCAGCAAGGCCCCAGGTGTCAAAGCATCAGAAAACAGAGAACATAAGAAGGCAAGACCGATAGAGAATCACCGGCCGAGAGGCAGGAATGAGGTTTGAGAGGGGGTGGAGAGGCGGTGAAATGGCGGCTTCTTCCAGGAGCCCAGCTGCAGGCAGGGACAGCAACCGAGAAGAGGTAATGAGCTGGGCGCTTGCGCGCTGTGCTTCAGTTCTGCATCGCAGCCAGGAATCGCTGACCAGCACGCACCGACCTGAAGGTGGGGCAGAGGTGTCGTGCTGGTCTGGGCAACTCCAAGAAGCAGACGCCAATGCAGGATTATTGTGCAAGAGTGGCTGTGACATGAACGCGAGAGGACAAGGGTCCAGTTCCGACTCTGCTTCTCGCTAGCCAGGTGACCCCGAGCCAGTGCCCTAACCTCAATTCATTATTATGAGACTATTAATAAAACCATCTCGCAGCGATGCTGGGGGGTTCAAAGGAGAGATACAACAGGGACAAACCAAAGACTGTCTGCCAGCCACTCAGGTGACCAGTGGCTCAGGTGATAAGAGCATGCTCGGTCCTTTTGTGAGTAATTACAGTAGTTTTGATATTTTGGAGTCTTGTAGATGAAATGTCGTTTCTTGGTACCAAGGACAGTGTGACAGTCAGTAAAGCCTGTTCTTTAACCCCGTGATCCACCCTCTGGGGCAGAGCCAACAATAGAAACACAATGCAAGCCACAGGTGTGGTTTCACAGTTTCTAGCAGCCACGTTAAAAAAGTAAAAAGAAATAAGTGAAATTCATTTTGATTCAATCGATATCTCAAAAAATTGTCAGTTTAACATACGATCAATATAAAAAATGATCAGTTGTCAAGAATGTGATGTTCCTTTTTTCTTTATTGTACAAAGTCTTAGAAACCCAGTATATATCTTACAATTACAGCACATCTCAGTTTGGACCAGCTACATTTCAAGTGCTCAACAGCCCCACGCGACTGGTGACCACTGGGTGAGACAGGGCAGTTCTAGAATTTTCCCTGGATAAATGGTCAGAGATGTAGACAGAGGATGAACCAAAGATGCTTGCCTCAGAATTATTTGTAATTGAAAATTGGAAGAATCCTAAGCTATCCAATATTAAAACGTTCCCCACGAATGCCAGCTCCGCAGGCAGAGGTTTTGAGGATTTTTGTCTGTTTGGTTCTTTGTCGTGTTCCTAGTGCCCAGAACAAGGCTTGGCACATAGTATGTGTTCAATAAATTTTTATTTTATTTTTTTGAGGAAGACTGGCTCTGAGCTAACATCTGTGCCCATCTTCCTCTACTTTATATGTGGGACGCCTGCCACAGCATGGCTTGATGAGCGGTGTGTAGGTCCGCACCCAGGATCCGAACCTGGGGACCCTGGGCCACCAAAGTGAAAGTGTGAACTTAACCACTATGCCACCCGGCTGGCCCCTCAATAAATATTTTTAGTTGAATCAATGAATACACACACAAACACACACACACACACACACACATACTTCTTGGCACTGTGCCCTGAAGTTAATAAACACCCAACAAATGGTATCTGCTATTATTTTTATTGTTATTGATAATAAATTGGACCATAACCCTCTCACCAGGTACACAGAAGAAAGTCAAGGCTGAGTTTCCACTCTTTTGTCTAAACCTCAACTGTTGCCTCTCAGAGAATATTGTCAGAAAACAGGCTGTGGCGGGATGAAGCTGCGGGCAGCGCTACCTAGGGAGGGCGAGAAAGAGGGGAACAGCAGGAAGAGGGGTCAGGAGACCCGGATTCTGGTCCTAGCACTGATGCCAAGTCACAGCCGATAAGATCCCGCCCAGGAAATGAGGGGGCTGGCCCCCCCGACTCTGGAGTCCTCTCCTCCACGCTGCGCCGGCGCTCAGAGGATGGTGCAGGTCCAGTTCTCTTCCGCGTCGGGAGCGGATGCCCTCTGGCGCGTGCTGCCGGTCTGCGGGAATTCAGGGCGCCATCCGTCGTCGCACTGGTAATATGCGCGCTCAGCCCAGGTCAAAGTGTCGTCCTCGCTGTCTTCTTCAGGCTGAAGCAAGCGCACGATCACGTTGGAGAGCTGCCCTGGGTCTCAGCGAGCATTTATGGGGGACACTGTGACGTGCCACCTGCAGCCCCCTCAAGGAAGGACCAGCAAGCCCCGGCTGCCGGGGAGGCCGTGAGCGGACGGACTTCAGCGGCCGCCCCTTGGGGCTGCCTCAGTGGCAGGGCGCCCCGCGCTGAAGACCACGCCCCGCCTGAGCGCCCCGCCCGGTGACCCATCCACGGCGGGTATAAAGGCCTGGCCGCCTCGGTCTGCTAAAGGTCAGCTCCGAGGGCCAGGGCCGTTTGAGCTCCAGGGCTGAGACTGCCCCCGGGCTGCAACCCAGGTGGACTTCTCCCTGTGCCCGCCCGCTCCTGCTTCCTTCCCCTCCCTTCCGCAGGCCTTGATTCCAGTGGATCACCGCTAACATCGTGCGCTCTAAACTCCCAGGGAACCCACCTAGGACGTCATCACCCCCCACCCCCGCATGAGGAAGACCCCTACCCTGGGAGTGGAAAGATCCAAGTTCGAGTCCTTGTGCCCCACTTAGCTGTGTGACACACCCATGTCAGTCAGCTGCTCTGAGTCTCTCATTTGTCACGTTAAGTAGGGGGGGATGCAAGGCAGGCTGTTTAGCATAGTGGGTTGGGCACTGGCGTTGGAGTCCACCGAGTTGGAATCCCAGCTCTACCAGTCCCTAACTGAGTGTCCTCGAGCAGGTGACTTCACCTCTCTGAGCTTCCTTTTCTCATCTGCAAATGGGAGTAGAAAACATACCTCCCGGGGTGTTATGAGGATTTAATGAAACAACGTGTGTTAAAGGTCTGAGGACAGGACCCCAGCCCAAAGCGGATATTCAGTGAGCGGTGGGTATTTATTATTATTATGAGTAGGGTGCGCCAGCAGCAGCTGTTACAGAGTTACCCCAGGCAAGGCAACGTTAATTAAAGAACGAACTCTGGACAAGGGATGTGAAAATTCCAGGAACCCTCCAAACGGGGTCAAAATGACTGTAAAGTATGAAGCACAGCCTGAAACTCAATGAATGTGAGCAACCTCTAGCAAGAAGCAGGCCCCAAGCGGCAGGGAGGCGGGGGGAAGGTCGGCAAGGAGGAAGCAGAAGGTCTCACTCCCACGTCCCAGGAGCCCACTGGAGACTCATCCCAATTCTTAAAGCACGGGTAACTCAGCCAGGCTCTCGCCTCCTGTGCCAGCCGGGGCCAGCTGCATGGGTCTCCACCACCAACGTTTCCTGTGGGGTCAGCCGGGTCCAGAATCACAGGCCTGAAAAGCAATGTTTAGAGAGGGACAAGTGAAGAGGTGGGGCTGCGTCTGAGGAGTGTAGACGCTCCTGCAGAGCAAACGCCAGCCTGGGGCAGGCTGGGACTCGGGGCAGGAGGACCGGCCCAGTGGGGCACTGTTGCCTGGGGTGTGTCCTGAGTGCCCCACCCCACGGTGGGCAGTAAGCATGAGGAGAAGGAGCCTCACACTGGGGCCTGACAGACCTGGGGTTGAATCTCACCTGGGCCCTTTATTAGTGGTGTGCCCTTGGGCAGGTCACTTGACCGCACTAGCCTCAGTTTCCTCATCTGTGAAATGGGGAGAGCTGAACACACCGACCTCAAAGGATGTGGCATGAGGATTGAGACAAGGCGTGTGAAATGCTCAGCACATCTGTGTCAGCTGTTTCACTCACTTTCTCTTAAGGTTTGGACAAGCGCCTTACCTCTCAGAACCTCAGTTTACTCATCTAAACAGTGGTTGGCATGGTGCCTGCCTCACAGGGCTGGAGGTTGTTGTTAAAATCAGATGGTAGCACTAAAGTGTCCAGCTCAATGATTGGCAACAGAAGATGACCAGTAAATGTGGAGCCCTTCCACATCCTCCATTTCCAAGGGGCTGTGTCTGGCTCTGGGCGTTCATTGATGTGGAGAGCTGAGCCATGTGGGGACAGAGTACCTGGGTTTCTTGAGCTGCCTTTTCAGGTATTGTCCAATAACAGGGTCATCAAAGCTGTAATACTTTGTCCAGTAGATGCAAAGCTGCTGGTACTTCAGGACTAGTTCCAAGACAGTCTGAAATCCCTGAGCTGTGTTGAATTCTGTTTGTCTGCTTCCCTGTTCCCAAGCATAGACTGTCAGGAGCTCCAGGGCGTACTGTGCTGGCAGTGGTTTCCCAAGTTTCTCCTTGCACTGAGAAGAGGAAAAACAATTGGGAAAATGGGCTTGCCCAGCTTTTGTGTAAAGCACATTTCCCGTGGGCCAAATTCAGCCTGCCACCTGTTTTAGTAAATAAAGTTTTCTTGGAGCAAAGTCACGCCATTCATTTACGCATCGTCTATGGTGGTTTTCATGCTACAAAGACAGAGTTGAGTAGTTGTGACAGAGACCATGTGGCCCACAAAGTCTAAAATATTTACTTCCTAGCCCTTTATGGAAAAAGTTTACTGACCCCTGGGTAAGGGCTTGGGCTCTAGATTCTGACTGATGTGGGTTTGAATCCCGGCTCCACCATTGTCTGATTCTGAGCAGACAACTTAGACTCTTAGAGCCTCTTTTTTCTCATCTGCCAAGTGAATGGTAATAGCAGCACCTACCTCAGAAGGATACTCGGAGAATTAACCAAGACAAAGGACTTGTAGAGTTCCTAAGAGCTTACAGAAGCCAACAAATTTTTTTCCAAAGGAAGATATATAATCTAAAGCCTCAAACTATTTTCAAGTACAATGACCAGCATGTAAATAACCAGGCACACAAGGAAACAAAATAGCAAGAGCGATAACTAACAGAAAAGAGAGAAAATAGTAATAAACCCACAAAACTTTAAATATTGAAGGATCAAATACAGACTTTAAAATAACTAGGAATATTAAACGAAGAGCTTGAAATAGTAGGGACTCAGAAACCATAAGAAGTAATGTGGCAGATTTGGAAAAGAATGAAATAGAAATCCTAGAACAAAAAATTACAACTAACTGCAATTAATAATTCAACAGCAGATTAGACAGCTAAAATTAATGAATTGGAAGGTAGATTAGAAGAAACTATTCAGAATAAAACATGGAGAGACAAAAAGATGGAAAACATAGAAGAGAGTGTAGAGATATGGAAGATAGTGTGAGGAGGTCTAACGTACATTTACTTGGAGTTCCAGGAGGCAGGGAGAGAAAGATGCAGAGACCATATTTTAGGGGAATGGCTGAGAATTTCTGAAACTGATAAAAGACATCTCTCCACAGATTCAGGAATCCCAATGATGAACCCAATGAACCCCAAGCAGGACAAATGAAAAACAATCATCGTGAAGACACATCAGATTGAAACTAAACAAAATCAAAGACAAACGGAAAAATATAAATGCCCCCAGAGGAATAAGACAGATCACCTAAAAAGGAGCCACAGTTAGACTAACAATTGACTTCTCACTAGTGACACTGAAAGATGGAATGATATATCCATCTACTGAAGTGACCACAAACCCATCAATAATGAGGGTAAAGTCAAGACATTTTCGGAGAAACAAAAACGGAGAGCGTTTACTATTAAAAGACCGTCACCAAAGGAAATCTTAAAGGACACACTTCAGGAAGAAGGAAAGTGATCCTAGATGGGAGGCTAGAGATGTAGGAAAGAATTGATAGTGAAGAAAGATAAATGTGTGGGTAGATTAAATGAATATTGGCTCTGTAAAACAATCATAATGCATTGAGGCACTCGAAAATGGAGAGAGACGTGAAATACATAACCATAGCAGCGTGTCAGTCGGAGGTGGTCATGATGGTGGTTAGTGGAGTTAAAGTGTTGTAAGTTTCTTCTATTATTTTAGAGGATAGAAAGAAGAAAGGATGCAAGGAAGGAAGGAAGTGAGGGAGGGAGGAAAAGAGAAAGAAGGAGAGAAAGAGACAATTCTTTGCTGTGCAAGACTGTCTTGATCATTGTAAAATAACTAGTTTCTTGGTTTTTTTCCATTAATTATCTGTAGCATCCTTGTCCCCCGTCACCATGGTTACCACAACTGTCCTCATGAATGTTCAATATGTCCCTGGGGACAGTGTTGCTCTTGTCAAGAACCACTTTTGTAAGTACTATCATGCTTGGGCTCCCTCATCAAAATGCCTGGAACAGCAAACTGAGATGTCTAGCAAATACTGATTGTCTTGCTTTGCCTAAAGTACTGTTTTTAAAGCAGGAAGGTTATCCTTAATTACTCTCTTTCACTCACTCATTCATCCAAAAATATATAGAATGCTCATTATATATTAGGCAAACTCTTGAGTCAGAAGACCAAAATTAAAGCTTTTAATTTTGAAAGAGCCATCTCTTAGTTTCTCTTTCTGTAAAATGGGTTTAATAATAATACCTACCCTTACCCAGCTCACAGAATCACCATGAAGATTAGATAAGATATAGGACATTTAAAAGTAAACAGAAATGCATATCACACCCAGAAAAGATTAAATACAAATGTGGCACAAGCTAAGCACTCGATACGTGTTAGCTTTTATGATGTGTGCTCTTGTGGTGGCTCAGAGAAACCACATTTATTGGGACCAACATTTTCCCGGGCGCCATGTCATGTGGTTTATTTTGCAAGTGAGAGAACAGGAAGCATGAAGGGGTTAAGTTGCTTGCCCACGGTCAGACAACCAAGAAGTAGATAGAGGAGGATCTGAACACACGTCTGAAGCCCTGGTTTTCCTCTCTCCACCTTGTGAAGAGTGTGGTAGACTCTGTGAGTGAGTGTGTGTGCGTGTTTTGTGTTCGTTAATCCATTCAGCAATTGCTTATGGAGCACCTATTATGTGCCAGGCACTCTTCTAGGTTCTGGGGCTAGAGCAACGAACAATACATACAAATCCCTTCCTTCATGTACATTTTTAGTTAGGAGACAGACAATAAAAACCAAATAGGCAAATGCAAAGGGCTGGAGGCTGGAGCAGGGTTTTCCTCTTGGAGGAACAAGAAGGAGGACAGCGTGGCCTGGGGGGGTGGCCCGCTCAGAGAGGTCGGAGGGCAGAACCCTGTGAGTGGCACAAGGTGACTCAGAGCAGGGGGAGAGTGACAGAGGTGCTGACAATTGATGAATTATGGATCTATTTCAAATATAGGACCAACATCATTTGGTGACTGGTTTGATGGGGGTGTGTGTGAAAAAGTCAAGGAAGATGCATGGTTTTGGCCAGAGCAACTAGAAGGATGAAGTTGCCATTTCTCCTCCCCCTCCTCCCCCTCCTTCCTCTTCCCTGCCCACTCCTCCTTCTCTGCCTCTATCCCCCACCTCTTCCTCTTGTCCTCACTTTCTTCCTTCTCTCCCTCCTCCTCCTCTGCTCCCTCCCTCCCCTAGACTGGATGGAGGGCCATACCTTTTGGTACCAGTGCTTGACCAGGCGGATGAGGCTCTTGAGCTTGGTTGGCCGCTGCCTCAGGAAGGCTCGCTGCAGCTCCGTGAAGCAGGAGGAGAACTCTCCCTCCTTCCCCAGGGACTGGCATTCTTTGATGAGTCGGACATATATGTCAGGGTCAGGTCTGTACGATGTAGTCACCTGACCTGTTAGGGATGAATCCATAACTTTAAGATGCCAGCTCTTGAGAGTTGGTGTCAAGATGGCAGCACAGGTGGACTCTGAAGTCACCTCCTCCCACGGACACAACCAAGTTACAGCTATTCTTGGAACAATTACCCCTGAGAGAGAACTGGAAACTGGATAAAAAGAACCCGTGCAACAAAGGGCAGTCCTGACTGAAGTGGAAGAGGCAGAAATTCCTTTCTGGAGAGAAAAAAGCCACCTTCGCAAGCCAGAGAGATTCATGGCTGGCCAGGAGCAATCCTGAGGTATGCAGCCTTCCCTGGAGGAGCAGGGGAGCTGAGCAGGGAAGTGTTACTGCTATAAGCCTCCTTTGGACTCAGCACAACTGAGAAAGTCTCATAATATCTGGCTTTGCTGTCTATTAACTGCAATGGGGAATACCCCTAGAAAAGCTATTGGACATAAGCAGAAAAAAGCCAGCTCTTAAAGGGCCCAAGCACAAATTGACCCATTTCAGAATGCAAGCTAAAGTCAGCAGAAAGAAAAGTGCACACTTTGGTGAAAAGAGACTCAGCTGATAGGCTCTGGGTGCATCTCAGTGAGAGGTGACACCTCTCCAGGGTTTGAGACATTGGCAGCAGCCAATATTGTGACCTAGTAGAGGTGTAGTGACACAGATGCTGGCAGACACCATTGGAGTTCTTTCTCTGACCTGTTAGCCCAGGGTCTGCCCTGCGCACTAGAGCACTGATTTAATCCAGCTCAGCCAGGACAGGCAGCCCACCCTAGCGACTGGCCCCACCCCACAGGAAGCCCTCGGGCAACTTGTCAGCCTGCATAGACTGGGTGCCCGGATCCTCTGCAGGCAGGCGAGTAGGTCTGCCTCTGTGGGGCAGGGCGTGAGTGAGGAGTGGGTGGAGTGTGTGGGTGTTGGTGGAGTTTGTGGGGGCCTCTGCAGTGGGGCAACTGGGTCAGAATCAGTGGGCTGGGAAGTGTGCATGGGGTAGGACTGTGTTGACGGTGTGTGTGGGCCTGTGAGCTGTGGGGCTTGTCAGCTGCAGAAGACTTTATGCTTCTCAAATAGCCACATAGGGGATCGGCCCCACCTCCCAAAGTCTGAAAGAATTGGGTGCTCCTGTGCCTGGGGCCAGTCCCACTCAGCTGCAATCCTGAGAGAGCTGAAAACAGCCTTGCAGGTGGGAGCCCTTTAGCAATTGTAAGCCCCTGAGCCTAGCAACCAGCTTCGCTGGGGTCCTACTCACTTATCAGAAAAACTGCAACAGGAACTTACTATTAGACCTTGCAGCCACCTGTGCTGGGGCTCCCCACACCCAATAAAGTGACCGAAGGGTCCGTAGCACCCACATGCAGCTGAGCATTACAACCAGCCAGCCAGGTGGACAGCCTAGCCTTCCAGGGCACCTGCAGCAAGCGCAAACCTGTCACAACAGAAGGACACATGTAGCCCACACAGAGGTCACTCCTGGAACATTTGGAACTTGTCATGAGAGGGAAGCACGCTGCTGGGCCTTATAAGGCATTTGTTACATAAGGCCACCTCTCTAAGATCAGGAGATGTAGCTGACCTACCTAATACATAGATATATGCACAGAGAAAGAGGCAAAATGAGGAGACAAAGGAATATGTTCCAACCAAGGGAACAGGAAAAAAACCAGGAAAAAGAACTAAATGAAAGAGAAATAAACAATCTACCTGACAAAGAGTTCAAACAAAAAGTCATAAGGATGCTCACTGATCTTGGGAGAAGAAGGGATGAACTCAGTGAGAATGTCAAAAAAGAATTGGAAAATATATAAAAGAACCAATCAGAAATGAAGAATACAATACTGGGAATGAAAAATTCACTAGAGGGACTCAATGGCAGAGTACATGATACAGAAGAATGGATCAGCGAGCTAGACGAAAGACTAGAGGAAATCACCCGAGCTGAATGGATAAAAGAAAAAAGAACTAAAACAATGAGAGCAGTCTAAGGGAACTCTGGGACAACATCAAGCACACTAACATTCATATTATAGGTGTCCCAGCAGGAAAGGAGAGAGACAAGGGGGCAGACAGTCTATTTGAAGAAATAATAGCTGAAACCTTTCCCAACCTAAGGAAGGAAACAGACATCTAGGTACAGGAAGCACAGAGAGCACCAAACAAGATAAACCCAGAGAGGCCCACACCAAGACACACTATAATTAAAATGTCAAGAATTAAAGATACAGAGAGAATCCTACAAACCACAAGAGAAAGTCAACAAGTGACATACAAAGAAAACCCCATAAGGCTATTAGCTGACTTCTCAGCAGAAATGTTACAGGCTAGAAGGGAGGAACATGATATATTTAAAGTGTTGAAAGGAAAAAACCTATAGCTAAGAATACTCTACCCGGCAAGGTTATCATTCAGAATGGAAGGAGAGATAAAGAGTTTCCCAGAGAAGCAAAAATTGAAGGAGTTTATCACCAAGAAACCAGTTTTACAAGAAATGCTAAAGGGACTTATTTCAGTGGGAAAGAGAAGACCACATATAGGAATAAGAAAATTATTGAAAAAAACAGGGCAATAAAATTACTGGTAAAGGCAAAAATATAGTAAAAGTAGCAGATCAACCACCTATGAAGATAACATGAAGGTCAAAAGACAAATCACTAAAATTACCTATTTCCATGATAAGAAGGTAATGGATACACATACACACAAAATAAGAGGTCAGATATGATATAAAACATAAAATGTGGGAGGAGGGAAGTAAAAGAGTAGAGCTTTTAGAAAGAGGTCAAACTAAAGAGACTATTAACTCAATATAGATTGTTATCTACATAGGTTATTATATATGAACCTCATGGTAATCACAAACCAGAAACCTATAATAAACACACAAATAATTAAGAGAAAGGAACCCAAGCATAATACTAAAGAAAGCCATAAAACCACAACAGAAGAGAGCAAGAGAAGAAGAAAGGAACAGAGGAGAATATCAAAACACCCAGAAAAAAAGTAACAAAATGGCAAGAAGTATATGCTTATCAACAGCTACCTTAAACATCAGTGGGCTAAATGCTCCAATCAAAAGGCCAGTACGATAAAAAAACAAGACCCATATATATGTTGCCTACAAGAGACACATGTCAGGCATAAAGACATAAACTGAAAGTGAAGGGATGGAAAAAGATACTCCATGCAAATAGCAAAGAAAAGAAAGCTGGGGTAGCAACACTTATAGAACACTAATAGATATTAAAACAAAAACTATAACAAGAGACAAAGAAGGCCACTACGTAATGATAAAGGGAACAATCCAATAAGAGGATATAACACTGGTAAATATCTATGCATCCAACATGGGAGCACCTAAATATATAAAACAATTCTTAAGAGATGTAAAAGGAGAAATAGTGACAGACAATAGACACCTCAAAAATACAAACGATTGTAAGAGAATACTGTGAAAAGCTATACGCCAACAAAGTGGATAATCTAGAAGAAATGGATAAATTCTTAGACTTATACAACCTTCCAAAACTGAATCAAGAAGAAATGGAGAATTTGAATAGACCAATTGGCAGTAAAGAGGTCAAAACAGTAAACAAAAACTTCCCAAAAAATAAAAGTCCAGGACCAGATGGCTTCCCTGGTGAATTCTACCAAATGTTCAAAGAACACTTAATATCTATCCTTCTCAAAATCTTCTGAAAAGTTGAAGGCGGAGGGGAGCTTCCTAACTCATTCTAGAAACCCAACATTACCCTGATACAAAACCAGAGAAGGACAACACAAAGAAAATTACAGGCCAATATCACTGATGAACATTGATGCAAAAATCCTCAACAAAATACTAGCAAATCAGATACAACAATACGTTAAAAACACCGTACACTGTGATCAAGTGGGATTTATTCCAGGGATGCAGGGATGGTTCAACATCTGCAAATCTATCAACGTGATACACCACATTAACAAAATGAAGCATAAAAATCACATGATCATCTCAATAGATGCAGAGAAATCATTTGACAAGGTATAGCACCCATTTATGATAAAAACTCTGAATAAAATGGGTATGGAAGGAAAGTACCTCAACATAATAAAGCCCATAGACGACAAACCCACAGCTAATGTCATCCTCAATGGGAGAAAAACTGAAAGCTATCTGTCTAAGAACAGGAACCAGAGAAGCGTGCCTATTTTCTCCACTCTTATTTAACATAGTATTGGAAGTCCTAGCCAGAGCAATTAGGCAAGAAAAAGAAATCAAAAGGATCCAAATTGGAAAGGAAGAAGTGAAACTGTCACTATTTGCAGATGGCATGATTTTATACACAGAAACCCCTAAAGAATCTACTAAAAAAAATTTTAGAAATAATAAATGAATACAGTAAAGTTGCAGGATACAAAATCAATGTACAAAAATCAGTTGCATTTCTATACACTAACAACAAAGTAGCAAAAAGAGAAATTAAGAATACAATCCCATTTACAATTGCAACAAAAAGAACAAAATACCTAGAATAAACTTAACCAAAGAGGTGAAAGAGCTGTACCTGAAAACTATAAAACATTTTTGAAAAAAATTGAAGAAGACAAAGAAATGGACAGGTATTCCATGCTCTTGGATTGGAAGAATGAACATCGTTAAAATGGCCACACTTCCTAAAGCAATCCACAGAGTCAATGCAATCCCTATCAAAGTTCCAACAACATTTTTCATGGAAATAGAACAAAGGATCCTAAAATTTAGATGGAACAACAGAAGACCCCGAATAGCCAAGGAATCCTGAGAAAAAAGAACAAAGCTGGAGGTATCACACTCCCTGATTTCAAAATAGACTACAGAGCCATAGTAACCAAAACAGCATGGTACTGGACAAAAACAGACACACAGATCAATGGAACAGAATAGAGAGCCCAGAAATAAACCCAAACATCTATGGACAGCTAACATTCGACAAGGTAGCCAAGAACATACAATGGAGAAAGGAAAGTCTCTTCAATAAATGGTGTTGAGAAAACTGGACAGCCACATGCAAAAGAATGAAAGTAGACCATTATCTCACACCATACACAAAAATCAACTCAAAATGGATTAAAGACTTGAATGTAAGACCTGAAACCATGGAAATTCTAGAAGAAAACATAGGCAGTACGCTCTTCGACATCAGTCTTAGCAGCATATTTTCAAGTACCATGTCTGACCGGGCAAGGGAAACAATAGAAAAAATAAACAAATGGGACTACATCAAACTAAAAAGCTTTTGCACAGCAAAGGAAATCATTAACAAAACGAAAAGACAACCTAACAATTGGGAGAAGATGTCTGCAAACCACATATCTGATAAGGGGTTAGTATCCAACATATACAAAGAACTCATACATCTCAACAACAAAGAACTAACAACCCGTTTTAAAAATGGGCCAAAGATCTGAACAGAGATTTCTCCAAAGAAGATATACAGATGGCCAACAGGCATGTGAAAAGACGTTCATCATCAATAACTATCAGGGAAATGCAAATCGAAACTACAATGAGGTATCACCTCACTAGGGCCAGAATGGCTGTAATAACAGGACAGGAAACAACAAGTGTTGGAGAGGATGTGGAGAGAAGGGAACCCTTGTACACTGCTGGTGGGAGTGCAAACTGGAGCAGCCACTATGGAAAACAGTATGGAGATTCCTCAAAAAATTAAGAATAGATCTACCATATGATCCAGCTCTTCCACAGCTGGGTATTTATCCAAAGAACATGAAGACACCAATGCATAAAGACACATGCACCCCTGTGTTCATCATACCATTATTCACAGTAGCCAAGACTTGGAAGCAACCTAGGCGCCCATCAGAGACAAATGGATAAAGATGTGGCATATACACAATGGAATACTACTCAGCCATAAGAAACGATGACATCTGGCCATTTGTGACAACATGGATGGACCTTGAGGGTATTATGCTACATGAAATAAGTCACAGGGAGAAAGTCAAATGCTGTATGAAACAACACCAAATACATAGAGACAGATTGGATTGGTGGTCACCAGAGGGGAAGCGGGGATGGAGGAGGGCAGAGGGGGTGACTAGGCACACGTGTGTGGTGATGGATTGTAATTAGTCTTTGGCTGGTGAACCTAATGTACTCTACACAGAATTCAAAATATATTACGATGTACACCTGAAAGTTATATAATGTTATAAACCAATGTCACCGCAATTAAAAAAAAAAAATGTCAGCTCTTCTCTGAGGTTCTTTCAGTTGCTCTGGGGAGACAAGCTCACTGGCCATGGGTGTGGTGGAAAGGGCAGCAGGCTTAGAGCCAGGAAGCCTGAGGTCCATCCCCACTCCTCCCTTCTCCCATCTCCTCTGCCATCGCCCCGTCCCAGCCGCCCTCATCTCTCACCTGGACCACAGCAGAGCCTCCTGGCTGGTTCCTCCACAGCCCACGCAATAGTATTATTTTGCATGGCATCTGACAGATGTCGCTGCTTCCCTGAAAAAGATGGACACTCTGACCTGTGCACCACTGTGAGTTCACTGGGGTGTCCTGGGGTGCCTGGTGCACAGTGGGGGAACTCACATTTGTGAACACCTATAGGTACCGGGCCCCGTGTAAGGGCTTAATGTAGTTGACCATTTAATACTTAAAATAATAGTGTGACACAGGTAATGTAGTTTTATCAGTTTTCCTAATGTAGAAATTGAGCCTCTCAGAGGTTCTGCCTCCTGTCCAAGTGCTCCTGCAGATTACCTAGAGATCCGAACCCCCAACAGAAGTTTGAGGAGGTTTCTTCGTGTTTTGGGTGAAAGATGAAATCAACGTATTGACTTTATGCCAGAGCCGCGCTGCCTCACTTTAGAAAAATAAAATCCACACCCTTTGCCACACGTAGAGCTAGGCAGCCTGGCAGCTGTTCTATAGGAAACGTCTTGCCCCTACATTGTGCCAGTTTGCTGTTTACTGTCACTCCCGTGGCTGATTATAATCCTAGTCATTCTCGCCCCAGGAGAGAGACTAAGATCTCCTCCTCGTTTTGGAAGGATGCTCCGTTTTGGTGATACTCTCAAACTGTGGGAGATTTCTGCTAGAAATACGAAAAGAGAGAAAGGGGCCCCGACATAGGACAAAGGCTGGAGCCTCTGTGCCTGGAGGGCTCACCTAGGACATCAAAGGCAGGCAGGACATCAAATTCCACCCCCTCATTGAGCTGGGGCGACGTGAGCACGAAGCTGAGCGCGCGGGGCCTCGCCCACTGCTGCCCCTGGACCTCGAACTGCACGTCAAACCTCTTCTCTCTTTGACAGGCTTCCAGCTGCCTCCGAATCTCCTCGATGAACTCTGCTCGGCGCTCGAACTGCTCCCGGAAACTCTTGAAGGAGTCAAGGAAGACGACGAGGTCAGCATCGGATCGGCCTTTGAGGGTCGTGCCTTTGCCTGAGGAGCCACCCTAAAGCAGGTGAGAAGGAGAGCTCACCTTTACCGGGAAGAGCCCCCCCTCAGTAAAACGACCATCACCAGACAACAATCACTAACATTCTTGAGCGCCAGCCCCGGTCCGAGGGCATTTCCAGTCTTCACCCCTCTAGCGCCCACGAGGATTCTGCCATCGACCTACGGTTGTTGTGAGTTCCCGCTTTACAGACGAGGAAACATGCTCAGAGAGATCGTGTATTGGCCTGATCACACTGCGAGTAGAGGGGTAGAGATGCAATTTAAACCCTGGCTGCCTTGTTCTGGAGTCTGTGTTCTTTACTCCCTGTCTGCTACCACCTTATACTGTTATACACTGTAGACCAGCCCATGCTGGGTGGTTTCCCCACCTTGTTTTACTGAATCTGCACAATCTATAAGGTACTGGGAATTATGGACCAGGAAACGGAGGCACAGAGAGGTTAAGTGACTCGCTCAAAGTTTCACAGCCATAGGTGCTATCTCCTTTCAAAACTTATCCTCTTAACCAGTTCATGATCCTGTAGAAACAGTGACTCCCCAGCCTGGCTATTAATTAGCAGATGGTTGATCAGAGCTGAGCCTCAGTTTCCCCATCTCTGAAATGGGTGTGGCCTCAGACGGTGGTTTACAAACTTCACCCGGGCATTTGTTAAAAAATTGCAGATGTGGGCGCTCAGCCTGGAGGCTATTTTAACAGCTTGTGGTTCTGCTCTTCGTGTGCTTACATCAGACAGCCCCAGTCCTGCCCCGGACGTTTTGCTCTCTCCCTTCCTCTCTGGAAATTCTTGCCCCTGGAGCCAACCCCTCCCCAGGGAGGCGGGCGGCCCTGAGCTCACCTTCACCACTTTGGACACCTGCACAGGGTGGGCGGCACCTCGGAAACACCTCTCCTTCAGGAAACTGCAGATAATGTCGATGGCTTCTCGGACCTGCCTGCGGAACTGCGTGTCTGGCAAGAGATAGTCTTCAATGAACTTGTCCAGATTCCTGGCTGGGGTCTTTTGGAGCTCCATCGTGACGCCCGGGTGGGGACAGAGGAGCTGGTGGCTGCAGGACTGGCTCCCAGAAACTGTCAGCCTCTCTCTCTTACGTTGCCTGAGTCTGGGCTGCTGTTGGTTTCGTTTCCTTGGAAGCAGGAAGTCGTCTTCCGAGTCTGGGCTGCCGTTTGGTTTCGTTTCCTTTGCCTCTTCGCAAACCAAACATTGCTTTCACCTCTGAGCCGCGTCTGCCCTCCCAGCTCGTTCCTCCACTCCCTGAAATTCGCGGTTCTTTAACCAGCAGCCCGGAGCGTCGAGCCTTTCTTCAGACTGTCCTCGGAAAATGTTGCTTTGTCACCCTCATTAGGATCTCATCCAAGAGAAATCATAATTAAAAACGGATTTTTAAAATTTCCTTCCTTGTCTTTTTTTGTTGCTGACAAAATTGTTTTATAGTCTGCTATGATCTTTACAGCAGCGTGTGCATAAGAGAAAAAGAAAAAAGGCAGAAAAGTCAGGAAGCGTAAAGATCACCCACGATCCTCAAACCCGAAGATGACCACTGCAGACATCTTGGTACCGGCCTTCTCAGACGCGTTTCTAGGTTAAGACACACACACACACACAGAGTTCTCTCTTCTGTTTTATAAAAATGGCATCCCATTATGCTTTTTTTCCTTTTGATTATTAGACATTATTTCTTACAGCAGTTTTATGTTTACAGAAAAACTGAACAGAAAGTACAGACTCCCATATGCCCCCTCTCCTTCCACCCGTAATTTCTCCTGTCATTAACATTGGCGTGGTACATATTTTTACAACTGATGAATTGACATACAGTCATGCACTGAATAACGACGTTTCAGTCAGTGACAGACCATATACACGATGGCGCCCCCATAAGTGCCACACGGTCCAGATGTGTCGGAGGCTGTACCATCCAGGTTTGTGTAAGCAACGCTATGATGTTTGCACAACGACAAAATCACCTAATAAGGCATTTCTCAGAACGTATCCCCGTCGTTAAGCGGTACCTGACTGTAGATACATCATTATTAACTAAAGTTTCTAGTTCCCATTAGGGTTCTCTTTGTGGTGTTCATTCTGTGGGTTTGCCAAATGCATAATGTCATGTATCCACCATTATGAAATGACACGGAATAGTTTCACCACCCTAAAAATTCGTTTGTTCCACCTGTTCATCCCTCTCTGAGTTCAGATCTTCCTTTCTAATCTATGCGTTCAAAGCCAAAAATTTCCCTCAAGCACTGCTTTCACTGCATCTCACAAATTTTAATTGTTTTTTTTTCTGAGGAAGATTCACACTGGGCTAATATCTATGCCAATCTTCCTCTGTTTTTTAGTATGTTGGGCCGCCAGCTCAGCATGGCCACTAACAGAGCAGGGTAGGTCCGTGCTCAGGAACTGAACCCAGGCCGCCAAAGCAGAGCACACTGGACTTAACCACGAGGGCACCAGGGCTGGCCCAAATTGGTTGTTTTTTCTTTTTCTTTTTTTTGGAAGATTAGCCTTGAGCTAACTGCTGCCAATCCTCCTCTTTTTTGCTGAGGAAGACTGGCCCTGAGCTAACATCTGTGCCCATCTTCCTCTACTTTACCTGTGGGACGCCTACCACAGCATGGCTTGCCAAGCAGTGCCATGTCTGCACCCGGGATCCGAATTGGTGAACCCCGGGCCGCCGAAGCGGGACGTGTGAACTTAACCGCTGCGCCACTGGTCCAGCCCCTGTTTTTCCATTTTTATTGTGCAAAATATTTTTAAATTTCTCTTGAGACTTTTTGATCCATGTGTTAGTTAGAAGCGTGTTATTCAATCTCCAAATGTTTTGTAATTTTCCAGATATCTTTCTTTTATTGATTTCTTGTTTAATTCTATTGTAGACAGCATGCTTTGTACGATATCTATTCTTTTGAATTTTTGAGGGTGTGTTTCATGGCCCAGGATGTGGTCTGTCTTGGTGAATGTTGGATGTGAGCTTGAGAAGAATGTGTATTCTGCTGTTGTCGGATGAAGTAGTGTGTTAATGCCAATTAGCTGCCTTTCTGAATCACTCTTCTCTTAGCGAGCTCATCAATTAATTGACACTCCCCACTACTTCTGGATGACATGGTGACTTACGCCTCAAGCAAAATGTAACCACGAAGGGGGTGGGCATCCACCTATGGAACACCCATGGCTCACCAGATGGTGAGCAATATATCGAAGATTCTGTTTGCTCCTAAATGCCTTTATGGCAACTGTACTTATTAATGAAATGTGTACTTTTGACTGAATATATACAAACAGATCCAACATGAGTGCTAATGAGATCTCTCCTTAGAAAACCAACACTGAATTCTTTGGAAAGATGCAATAAAGACGAGTTTCATAAAATGTTGCGTAGAATTAGGGCCAAGCAAGACAACTGTAAAAGATGGAGGAGGTACTTGGAAAAATCCAGAATTATGCCCTCATGCCCCTGCAGGTAGCTTTAAGCTCATTAGAGAACCAGAAACAGGAAATAATCAACGGCTTATTCTTGTGCCGTCTTAGGCAAGACAGATAACACGGGACTCCAGTCAGGGGTCTGCCCTCAGCAGAAAGATCTAGGTATTTACTGAACGATTGGGAAATTAAGATATATTTGCGGCACCTGGAAGCCAAGTCAGAGAATCATGAAAGTCTGATGTCTTACCTACGGAGTCAAAGACCTACAGCGGGAGATGACTTGCTCAAGGCCACACAGCAAGTTTGGGCCAGAGCCAAGCAAAATATACCTCTTGCATGCATGCATGGAGATCTGTGTTTCTATGGTGTGCAGTGTATTATTTAACCTTATTAGGACAATGCCCCTGGCAAACCGCACTGAGCTAAGGAGGGGCCAGTGTTTCCTCCCCTTGGCGCTGTGCCCAGCTTGCATTGCTTTCCCCAGGAACCGCCAGCCGCTTGACCGTCCCCTTTCTGGGCCTCACCCTTGTCAGCCCTGATGGGAGACCAGACCTTGGCAACTGAGTCTCACCCCTTTGAAATATTTATTCTTGTCCCCATTTTCCAGATGAGGAAACTGGGCCTCAGTGCGGTCAGCGTCCACAGCTTGAAGGTGACAGTCAGACTTTGGATGATAGACTGAACGGATTAAAGAGCTGGTGTGCTTTCTCGGTCAGGGGCTCTCTACCACTCCACCGTGTCTCTTGCAAAGTGTTTTGTTTATTAGCCAAGTCGGGTGTACGAATATTTACGAGAACTTTCCTCATGTGTATTCATCGCAGCCTATTAGGCCTGTTCCCTTGCCCAGGGAAGGAGATCAACCATTACAGATGGAAATCAGGTTTCTTTTCAATTGCCCGTGACTGACAGCTGGTGGCTGCTGTGTAGAATGCGGTGTTGAGAAGGATTCAGAGGCTGCTAGTCGGCTCTGTGGGAAAGGTGCCATATTGATTAGTGATGTCTGCCGTGAGCACAGGGAGAGATTAGTGATGTCTGCCGTGAGCACAGGGAAAGAGAGTGGCAACAACTGTCTCCCGCCGTCCCTTGGAGCCTGGTGTGACCCTAACTGGTCCCTCTCTCCACCCGGTGGCAGCTGGCTAAACTGTAGGCAAAATGGATGGGCTTTAGGGCGGTGGTTTGCAAAGTCACGGTGAGGTGGAAGAATGGGGCACCAACCAGGAAGTATTTTCAAACAGACCCCTCGTCCACAGGGTGCAGCAGAATCCAAGGGGAGGAGAGGGGACAGGGAGAGCAATAGTATTTTGAAAAAAAGGTCTCCCCAGGTGATTCTAATCTGCCGACTTCTGCCCCTAACCTTGAGCATCACCCTTTTGGGGGTGAGAAAGAAAATTGTCTCAAACTTGGCTCAAAAGAGAAGTTTCTGTTGGTTGGAATGGAGGCTCCTTCTGGGAAGCAACCAATGTCCCTGGTAAATTGCCTCAACACTTTTGGGCTATGTTATAGATCACTTTCAGGACCGCTGAGAATCTCAAGTGACGGGCTATCCGTGAAGGCTCCTTACAGGACGGAAGATTCTAGAACACAAAGGAGCTGTTTGATGAGCTGTGTTACTGTTAATCAGCGTGTTAAGAGTGCTGCATGAGGAGTTCCACAATCTAGATTCTTTCCTGGCATCGCTGCCCTGAGACATCGGTGTGTCCGTCCCTTCTCCAGGCTTTGGGTTGCCCACCTGTCAGGTGAGTGAGTGGACGGAACTCTGGGGCCCCTTTCAGCCTTGGCTTGTTGCCCGCCGGCCCCAGGTGAGCTCCACGGGAAGACCAACTCCACGTGAGCCGTGAGCACATCTGCCTTGCTCGCCGCACTGTCCTCAGTGGCTGGAGCACAATGACGCTCACTGCATGTGACTCTCCAGACAGCACGTGTCCTGGTGGGGAGGGGGACCACCCAGAAACCAGAAAGGAAGAGCACAGGCCACCAGCGTTCTTGGGTATTCCTACTTTATTTTTGGCTACATCATCACAAAGAGAGGCGGGGTGGCTCTGCATGCACCGGAGGGCGTGTGTGTATTCTAGGCAGGAAGGTGGTTACATTTGTCAGAGGGGGAGAGGGGGCCAGGGCTGGGGGCGCTGTGAGCCTGCCGCATGCTGGTCCCAGCACCAACACCAGCGTCAGGCCTGGGCCACACAGCCAGTGTGCTGTCTCCCAGGGGCGAACGTGGAAAGGTGAGCTGAGGGTGGGCGCCAAGGGGCCCTGGACAGAGAGAGGGTCAGGAGGGAAGATGGCAGCCAGGAAGCTATTGGCCATCTTGGGGAAGGCAAAGAGCTAGATGCTTAGAAAATGGTTATTAAAGGCAACAAATCAGTAACTTCCAATGAATTGTGAAGGGAGCTGGCGGAGGAGGGCATTGAGAGGGCAGGTCAACAGGTGTGTGTTTGGAGAAAGTGAGCGTTTTAGTGTCCATCTGATGACTTCTCCAGACAATGGTGGGGTCTTGGGCACAGGGGGGTGATTTTCACTGGGAAAGACTTAACGGAAATTGGGAAAAACCAAGCCTTTCTCATAGGGCACTGAGGATTGCCTGGCCCCAACCTCAAATTCATACTGTTTGTCCTCCTTGCTTTTTCATCCTTTTTATTTTTTAGGAAGGAAGACTAAACAATTTGTGATGGAACCATAGCCTTTGGTGTCAGGACCTGTCCCTCTCTGAAGTTTTTGATCCACGATGCCATTTCATTCTCCCAACACACTTGGTGAAGAGGGTGTGAGAGAGAGAGAGACCGAGACAGAGAGAGATGAGGAGAGACAGAGAGACTGGAGGCAATTCTGAGTGAGAGACAGGAGGTGAGAGGGTCAGAGAAGCAGGGAATCAGAGTGCCAGGGCGGGGGCTCATTGAGTCATGTCACTAAGACCAGAGGGAGGAGCAAGGCTGGGGGCTTTGGCGAGGCCCCCTCGGACCCAGAACTCTGGTTTCTAAATGCCTTCTGGGCCCACTTGGGGAGGCTAGTGGCTGAGAAAGCCCCTCTGCGGGGCGTCTACACAGCTCGCGGGATGCTGCTATGCACCTGGGGCCGCGCCAGCAGCTGGCCCAGGCCTGAAGACCTCTGGCTCTGCCGGCAGGAGAAGTGGGTGGTCTTAAGGACCACGGGCCTAAGTGGAGCTTCAGGGTTTTGCCCGTTTCTCAGAGTTTGCTGGTCAGGCTGGCGAGAGAAGGCGAGGGGTGAGGCTGTGTTGGGATATTTTTTGCTTTTGCTATTTTACTCCCTTAGAGAGGGAGGGGAAAGGAAGGGAGAGGTTAAGGTGGTGCAAGGAGAAGGAGAGAGGAGGAGGAGGGAGCAGGAGGTGGGTAGAGACGGGGGTTATTTTTTGCTAGGAAGCAAATAGTGACATCCTGAAAGACGAGGGCTACCAAGGCCCTTTGTGTTTTCTGCGTGTCCACTTCTGGATGCATCTGGAGCCGGGGGGGTGTGTTCCTAGTCACCGGGGAGTTAAACACAGCTGTCTGTTCTCCTGGCCATTGGGGTGCATGTCACGGAGAGGCGGTGGGAGCCTGGGTGCTCTATTTCTGCCCCAATGCCCGTCCTCACAGTCTTGTCCGGGTCTGCGGACAACTGAGGACATACACAGACACGACACAGGAAATGCAAGTTGTGTGTGTGTGTGTGTGTGTGTGTGTGTCCAAGGCCAGGAGGGTCTAAAAACAGTCCCAAATGAAGAGGAACCTCTGTAATTTACCTGAACTGAGAGGTTAAGTTAGCAAGCTCCCTGTAAAAATCTCCCCAGCCCTATCCCAATTGCTCGTCCTGGAGCGACAAGAGAGGGGCAGCATTCAGAACCTGCATCGCAGCATCACGGAGCAAGGAGGAAGGTCTTTGGCAGCAGTGCCCAAGGTGAGGGGGAGACCTCACAGGCAGGCTCAGGGGTGGATGGGGGAGGGGAGGAGTAGGGCAGAGAGACCGGAGTACACGGGCGGCTGGGGTAGGCTGGGAGGTGACCTGGGCATGGGGCGGGGACCTGGGGACCTGGGCGCCATCCTAATCGCTCGACACGTGGTTCTCGTTCTGCAGCTGGTGCCAGCGCTCGATCTTCTTGTCCTTGTTTTTCAGACACTCGTACCAGTGTTTTAAGCGCTCTCCCTTCGCTGAGATCCCCAGCTGGCAGCCCCCTAGAGGACAAGATGGCAAGAGAGGGGCAGTGGTCAGAGTGGAGGGCCGTAGGGGACTCTCCTTCCGGACCCAACTGTCTCGTTGGAGAAAATCTGCCACCAAGGAGGGACGCCCTCCAAGCGACTTGGGATCCATTCTCTATGGAGGGTTGTTGTTATGATGCTATTCTGACTCCTGGCTTCTCTGCCTGCAGGACACCTAGGCGGGAACCTGCTGCAGCGCGAAGTCATAGCTGCACTGTCTGGTTTTAAAGACCTTCCGCCAATCACCACCCCTCTCACTGAAACTTTTCTCCCACTGCTTCTGGGTGCTCATTGTCTATTTCCAGTCGGTGCCATCACCCCGCTCCCTCCTGCCTCCATACCTTCGCCCATGCTGCGTCCCTTGCCTGGAGGTCCCTCCCTGCCCCATCTTTAATGACTATTCTTCCCCATCACCTGGAGGGGGACTGGGAAATCTAGAACCTTCATCCTGGACTTGCAAAGCGATTAAGACTTTGCTCCCTATTTTCTGCGGACACTGCACATCCGCATCTCCTGTGATTTCGTTATTCCCCTGGAAGGGATCTGGCAGCAAATAACCGATTACGACCCAATCTTCCCCGCTTTGTAAGCCCTTTCATAGACAGGCATTCCCAAATTGGACTCAAATCAGGACCACGGGTCCGGCCGTAGCATTTAGACAACGTGGTTGCCAGAATAAGGGCGTTTCCTCAACCCTGTGCAGGCCTGGGTGAGGCTCTCCTCTCCTGGGAGCACAGAGGACGGGGTTTTCTCTGGGAGCCGGGAGCACTCACCGATGTAATCGTTGGACTTGCCGATGTCATAGTCCCAGACCGAGATGTCCAGTGACTTCTTCGCCAGGTCACTATGTTTGATGTCATAGAAAAACTCCTGGATGCCGCAGAGGAAGACGTGTGAGTGAGAGGGGCCTCTGAGCCTTGGCATCAGGAGCTAAGATGCTGAGTCCTGGGGCTCATGGACCGAGGGGAGGCCTTTGAACTGGGCAGCCGGGAGCAAGGGGGCCTTCCGGCTCTGAGCCTTTCCCCCCAGGCCAACAATCCTCTTTCAACAAACACTCTGTATAACAAAGTCCCTCAACCCTGTAATTCTCTTTTCAGTGACTCTCTGCTTGAAATTGGGAAGGCTGGTGGGGTTTTTCTAAGAGCTGGTCCTGGTCAATTTCCTTGAAGCAGACAGCCATGAGCTCAGTCTTTCCATTCTGGTAGCTTCTGCAGTGGGCTTTCCCCTCTCCATCATTTAGAGATTAAAGGTAGTTGAGGCAGCTGAGACTGACACAAGGGGTCGCTGCTTATATTTCCCAACAATCTGATTTTTTAAAATAACTTCTCTGCCTAATTATAAAAATCATTCGTGTTCATTGTTAAAACAAACAAGGAAGAAAAAAGAACCCCAAAAAACTTGCAATCTAACTACCCAAGAATAACCACTGTCAACATTCCCAGGCGTGACCACATCAATGTACGTTTTTAAAAATTGATATGAATATTTTTGATTATATGAAATATAATATGAATATACTGTATTTTGGCCTTCTTTTTCCATTTTACACATAAGGTAAAAACCAGCTTGGCATGTTAGCAAGCATCACCATTCCGATGGCTTCATTTAATAACCGTGTGGCTATCTCAGAGCCTAATGCCCAACAGATGAGTATCTAGCTTGTTTCCAATGTTTTACTGCCATAAATGATATGATAAAAGGCACCCTTGTGGCTAAGTCATTGCGTCCATCCACGATGATTTATTTAGGATAAATTCCAAGAAGTGTTTTCCTGAGTTTGCAAAATTTTCAGGTGGAGAACAGTGGGTACATACTTTGATGCTATTTGTGTACAATAAGAAAGCCGGCCACACACATATTTGCTTTGTGTGTATTTATATAAATCCTGGAAATGGATAATATTGTGCTTCAGAAGCAAAGAAGTGGGTGCTGGAGGCTGGCAAAGGAGGGGATGTTAAGTGGATATCCTTTGGCGCATTTGGAATTTTTCAAATATGTGACTATATTACCTGTTGCCGAAATAAATGGAATTTAAATTAAAAAATTTTAAGGTTTTGAAGTGTTTTGACAAACTTCCCTTCAGAAGCTGGACCAGCTTGCTTCCTCACCCACAGTGTGTGCATTTCCCCACATGCTCAAAAACCTGGGGACCAACAGATTACAATATTTGTGCGCCAGACTGCTCTGAGATACGGTATCTGGTCTCAGTTCTTATTTTCTCCATTGCTAATGAGTTTCTTGGCTATGTGGAGTTCTGCTTTTGTGATGTGTTCCGACTCTAGGAGAGGGGAGGGCAGGACAGCAGGAAGTGGCTTCTTACTCAAATTCTTGAGTCAGAGTTAGGAAACCAGAGGTCCAGCTGAGAGATGGAGCTGGGAATCCGAGGGCTGCGCTGACCAGCCAGCGATTGCCAGCCAGCGACTGCTCTGGGCTCTGTTGACATAGTACCTTCCCCGCCTACGCACACGTGGGCGGATGTTGTTAAGAAATGAAACAACACCAACACACTGTATTGTAGCTTCCCTTTCTCACTTTGTAACATTTGCTGAAAACCAGTACTAGCTGGCTCTGACCCAACACAGATCTCTAAGGGCGGGGACCAAGAAGGGAGAATTCAGCGCTGGGATAGCGCCCAGGGCTGCTCCAGGGCAGGGCATGGAGATTAAAACATGGAAGAATGTCTGCCCTGGGCGTGGAGTGAGGCTGAGGGATGGGGTCCGGGCCAGGACTGGTGTCTTTCACGGTGCCTGTGTGCATTTCTTCTTTCTCTTTATTTTGGGATATTTGAGAAGGGAACCACGTATACGGGTTAGCTTAGAACTCATCTCTTTTTCCACACTTTCCTTTATTCGACCCTCTCTTAGTTCAACAGATATTTCTGGACCCCTAGTCTCTGACACGCTTGTCAACAGATAATTGAAATCCAGAGGGACCGCACAGGACGGAGGGACGCACAAAGCCTGGATGCACAGAGGAAGCGTATCGGCAGGGGTCAGCACCCACACGGAGTCTTGAGGGATGGCTAGGAGTTTGCTAGAGAGGAAAGGAGAGAGAGAGAAGCCCAGGAAAAAGGAGGAGCAGATGCAGAGGCTGAGAGGTGTGCCAAGGGCCTGCACTGAGTTTAGTGTGACTTGAGAAAGGGGTGCGTGTGACATGGGGCAGGGGTGGGAGGTGAGTTTGAAAGGGCTTGATTGTCACAAAGTTAGGGAGCCATTGTTGGATTAAGCAAAGGGGTGACAAATGCAGATGCATGATTTAGAAAGCTCCTGCTTCTGTAGAGGATGGATCAAGCACAGGGAAGTGACTCAGGAGTTTACTGCAATAGTCCAGGCGTGAAATGCCAGGATCCGAGCTAAAGCAGTAACAGTGAGAACACAGAGGAAGGGGCACATTCAGTGGGTATGTAGACAGTGTTAGCAGGACCTGATGCACTGGATAGACAAGGGGAGTAAGGAGAAGGACAGGACAGCGCTGAGTAGGGGTATGGTAAAGGGCACCACTGCCTTTATTTATTTTCTCAAATTCCAGTATTATAGACTACTAGAATTGGTAAAGATATCGGAGATGATTTAATTCCATCCCTCCCCAGAAGCAGCTTCCTCCTTATGACATTCTTAATCTGTTGGCTTTTGTCTTAGACTTGATTCCCTCTGGTGACAAGGAACTCATTACCTCTCCTTTAGATAATTCAAGGTGATCTATGAGAAAAAGTTCTTTCGATGTGCTTTATAACATTCTAGTAGGGAGTTTGTTCCTCTCTCACATACAGGAAATACCCCAAAGTATGACAAAAATGGGTCAGCCTTACCTCGTTAAATTCAGGATTCAAGGTTTTCTTCTTAATTTGAGTCTTGTGTTTGGCCTTCTTTCCCATGTCTGGTTTCAGCCAGCTGAGAGGAGACACAAGAGGCTTCTATGGATGGGGTTTAATGAGTAAGAACAGCCCCTTGATGACCCCAAAGGCTCCTTCCAGTGTCCTTCCAAACAAGTTGGAAAGCGAATCAACATCATAATGACCAGTGTGCATCAGAGCATCCACTTGATGCCAGGCGCTGCACTAAGCACCCTAGGTGTACTTAATCCTCAACAAACCCTAGATGGTAGAACCACCACCCATTTTACATACAAGGACTGAGGGTCCAGAGAAGTTGAGACACGTGCCTAAAGTCACACAGCTGGGACTGAACCCAGCTGTTGTCTCTGGAGTCTGTGCTCTTAGCCAGTGCTTTCTCACAATGGATCAAACTGAGAGCCTGGATGGCGGAGCCTGGCACTTCACCATCCATCACCCCTTAGGCTGCCCCCAACTCCTGGGGAGATGCCACGAGTGCAGACAAAAAGGAGAAGATGCAAATCTGATTACTGTCTCTCCTCTGGTGAAAATTATCCAGTAGCTTCCCTTTGACCTCAGGGTAAAGTTCAAAATCCTTGATGTGGCCTCTAGAGTGTGTTGGTTGGGTCCCTGCCTCAGTCTAGCCAAATCCTGTGTCATGCTCTTCACCCCGCTCCCTGCTCACTCTACTTTCAACCCCTGGGCCTTTGCACAATGCCTGGCACATAGTAGGTACTCAATCAATATCTTCTGGGCAAATAAATAAAGTGGGCTAAAAACTCCTAAGAGCTGGGACACTTGAATTCTGATTCAAGCTGTCACCTGCTATGCAACTTTGAACCTGAGCGTGAAACTGACGGACAAGCTGCTGGGCTTGTCTACGGTCTCGTCTTGGAGCATTTCCAGACTGAATCTGGAAAAAGCCAGACTGCCTCTTTCGTGGTGGCTCTGGACAGCTGGAGGGGTGTGTCGCTGATTCCAAATGGCTACAGATGGGGCTACTGCAACTTGCTGACCGCCCCTCTCCCACAGGAGGGACAGAGCCACAAAACTGCTCCTATGGGTGAGTGACACACCAGCCTGACTGTGCCCCATTCTCACCGTCCAGCCAGTCCTGGGCATCCATCTCACTGTGTGACCTTGGGCAGGTTCCTTTGTTTCTCTGGGCCTCAGTGTACAATGATCTTAGGGAAGTTCTCTGGTTGTCCCTTTGCAAGGGTCTAGGACCCTCTCTGGGGCCTGTTCATGGTCCCAAGGCATTGACTTACAGCTTGACGAATGGATCTGAGTAGCCATTGGCGTCCATGGCGGCCAGGTGCACACAGCGTATGATGCCCACGATGAGGCCTCCCTGCTGGGTGCTGTACATAAGGGACACCAGGATCTTGCCGCGTTCCTCTATGTCACCAATACGCTCCACCTGCTGCAGTAGAAGAGGGCGTGTGGGCCTAGGAAGGGGCGGGGACCCGGCAATGCGGATGGCGGGCACTGGGGAAGAGCCCGTGTGAGGTAGGAGGAGCTGGGCCAGCGCAGGCGCAACCAGAACCACGGACAGCAGCCTCCAGGGAGGAGCAGACGGTGGAAGCCAAGGGGACCGGCCCCAGGGACATGGGACCAGTGGCTTCACCTGACTTAGACGTGGACTGACTGGCTCTGATCACAGGTTGAGCTTGACCCTGGTTCCAGCCCGACTCTGAGTTCAGACTCCCGTGACCCAACCAGTCCTCTCAGAAGTGGGGTCGGACGAGGGACCCAGGCTGAGGGCGTGGATGTGCAGCCCAACCCCAGCCTCTGCCAGACACACAGCTCAAAGAGCATGCCCTGCATCCCCCACAGATGGAGTGTGGCCTTGCCCTGTTCCTGCAGAGCTGCCCGCAGAGGATCTGCCAACAAGGCCGAGAAACTCAAGGGTGTGTCCCGGGAGTGAGAGCGTGGGGCTTCCCCCACCCTGGGGGCTCCAGGTGTGAAGAGCACCCACCTGGTCTCATGTTCTAGGGCCTGGGGCAAGGGCATCTCTCCTGGTGAACCAACAGGAAGGTGGTTTGAGGAGAAAGAGTGGGGAAGGGGCCGGGGAGGGAGAGAAAAGGGAGATGGGCAGACCCCGACTGTGGCTTCAGCACCCTCAGTGCTCACCTCCTCCTCATAAAGGGCCATTCCTCGGGCTGCCCCGGTGGTCCCAGCACGCTTCATCTTAAAGGAGACAGAAAGGGAAGAGAACATTGTCTATGGGGCTCACCTCCCGACACAAGAAGGACCAGAAACCCTGCACGCCTCCATCAGCATCCAGAGCCATGAGGGTGGGTTCTCCAAGCTACTGAGGCTAGCTTTCTCCCTTACAGTGAAAATTTATATAACGCTAAACATTTGACAGACACTAACGCACAATAGCCTATGATGTATGCTGTATTACTATCTCTGTTTTACAGATGACGACACTGAGGGTCTGAGTGGTTAAGCCACTTGCCCAAGGTCACACAGCCAATAAGTTGCAAAGCATCCCCTACATAAAGCAGATAGGATTTCACCCACTCTGGTTGAAGTGATGCAGGGGTCTTGGGGTTTGGCCCACCAGCTGCTTTCCCCCCACCCCAATTATTTATTGATCCTGGTGTCCCTCATGTACAAGGTCCTTCTGTGGGACTCTAAGGCTCTGGGGGGACACAATGTGAAAACCACTGGTTAAATCCAGCTTCCCCACTTTAGAGATGAGGAAAACTGAGGTCTGGGGGGGAGGGGAGAGCTCTCACAAGACCCCTGACCTTGGCCGGGCATATGGGAGGAATCGGTGGTAGGAGGGTTAAAGGCAAAGAGCACAAGAAGATGACGAGCAGAGTTCTGCGGCCGCTGCCTGTCTGGCCATCTCCGTGCCTCTGGTGCTGGCTGCGTCCATCACAGCGAGAGGGGCAGACCGAGGAGCTGATGCTCCAGGGCGGGGCCTGGCCACTTCCTGACCAACTGGACTCTCTGAGTGAGGGAAGGAAGAAGGAGCCCGAGGAACCAGCTGCGGCAAAGACGCAGAGGAAACGCTTCCCTCCTAGGGTGTCTGCAATGATTTATTTGGAGCCTGGCATTCGGGGTAAATCCCTCCGTGCAGTTTTCCTTATGTGTCTCGTTCCTTCGCCTGTGCTATAAAAATATGGCGTGGCACACAGATAGTCCCTCCCCGGGCCGGCCATCTGCTGGGGGGATGCCGCAGGATTTCCCCTCCCGCTCCCCGTGGCTTCCCCGTGGGGAGCTGGCCCGATGGCCGGGGGGAGCAGGCGCACTGGTGGCTGCAGGAGAGCTGGGCTCTGGCTGGTGCCCAAGAGCATAGCCACGGACTCGTGGGGTGACCCTGGCGACCTGTTCCCCTCTCTGGGCCCAAGGTGGCCCATATGTAAAAAAGGGCAACTTAGATTATCTCTCAAATTGCAGAAGGCTGGTGCCCACCTACATCAACAATTTCAAGGAGAAATCTCCACAAATTGGAGTGTGGAAAGCTCTGATTTTAAAATCTCCAGTTGATTCTGAGGTGTAGGCCAATTGGAGAACCTCGATTTGGTCCTCGTTCTTTCTCAGAAGGCGAGTACCGCATCTAACAGGAACACTTCTAACGCTTTATATGCACTCACATTTAATCCTTAAAAGACCCCATCAGATCGGCACTACATTATCCCATTTTACAGATGAGAAAACAGAGGCCCAGAGAGGTTAAGTAATTTGCCTCAGGCTATACTGTATGTGGCAGAGCCAGGATTCAAACCCAGGGAGTCCGGCACCAGAGCCCATGCTCTTAAGCACCACACTATCCTGCCTCCTGTTCATCTGCGTGGGGCTCTGTGACCTCATGACTGACAGGTGGGTACGGCAGTATTCTTTCCCAGGAGAACAACGGTTAATTTTTGAGTGCTTATTATGTACTAGGTTCTGTGCTGATTATGTCTTGCACACAACCCTCCTATGAGGTGGGTACTATTATAACAGCCATTTTACAGACAAGCAAAACTGAGGCTCAGAATGGTTCAGTCCCTTGGCCAAGGCCAGGGAGCAGGGAAGTGGCCGAGTTGGACTCTGAACCCAGGCAGGCCACCCTGCCACACCACACTGCCTTTCCCAGTTTTACCAAAGAGGACCCTACATTCAGAGAAGTGATGCCAACACAGGGTTGGGAAGGGAAGGGCAGAGCCAGGATGCAGCCCCGATGTTCTGACCCAAAATCTCCACCCTCCCCTCGACAGCTACCGTCGTCCCTCTGCTGCTGCACCCTCCAGACCTATCTCCCCTTTGCAGGCCCAGAGAAGGCAGCACCTCCCAAACTCCTCTCCCGCCACGGAGCCCTCGGGGCAAAGCCATTCACCGGGATCACTCGCTCCAGACAGATGTTGAAATTCTTCCTCTGGTTGGGCTTCAGTTTCTTGAGCGAGAATCTGGTCTCACCAATAAACTCATTATGGCCAAATTTGTCCTCATCACAAACAGAGATCCTGTGGTCAACATAACAGATGGAGAGAGAAAGAAGAGCATTTATTAAGCTTCTACCATGTACCAAGAGCTGTGATTGATGCTGGCAAGGAATGTGGAATGTGAATAGGAGTATTTCAGTGTCCTATTATTGAGTACTGGCCAGGTACTTTTTATTTCCTCCTTGTTGAGGGATAATTTAGAAGCAGTAAGGTGCACAAATCTCAAGTTTATAGCCACTTAAATTTTTGCAAATTCATATACCCATGTAACCACAACCCGTCAAGATATAGAACATTCCAGCGTCCAGAAGACCCTCATGACCCCTCCTAGTCAATACCTCCCTCAAAGATAACCACTATCTTTGACCTCTGGCCCCATGGATCCATTGTCCTGTTTTTGACCTTCACATAAATGGAACTGGATGGTATACACTCTTTTACGTTTGGCTTATTTTGCTCAACATTATGTCTGTGAGACTCATCCACGTCTACAGTAATTTGTCCTTTTCACTGCTGTATAGTATTCCATTGCATCAAGAGACCATAATTATGCTACTGATGGGCATTTGGTTTTGACCTATTCCGAGTTTAGGGTTATTATAAATAAAGCTGCTATGGAACATTGATGTTCGCATCTTTTCTTATCCTCGTGCACATATTTCTACTGGGGATCTTCCCTGGAGTAGGATGTTGACTCACGGACTGTGCATAAGGTCAGCTTCAGTAGAAACTTCTAAATGTTTTTCCAAAGTGGTTCTGCAGGTTATACTCACACCAGCGGTTTACGCAAGTTCCGGTTGCTCTTCATTCTCCCTAAATTTGATTTAGCCAGCCTTTAGTCTTAGCCTTTCTGAGTGGCAATAGCATGTCCTTGAAGTGTTAATTTCCATTTCCCTGATGATTAGTGGAGTCTCCTTTTTATAAACTTTATGGCCATTTGAGCATCATCTTTTGCAAAACTGGTCTAGGAACTTACCTGACTTCTTCTCAATTAATTTTTCTTCCCCTAAAACATCTGAGTTTCCCACTTTATTTTTTTCAGATTGGTGCCAGAGCTAACATCTGTTGCCAATATTTCTTTATTTTTTTTCTTCTCCCCAAAGCCCCCCAGTACATAGTGTATATTCTAGTTGTGGGTCCCTCTAGTTGTGCTACGTGGGGTGCCATGTCAGCATAGCCTGATGAGTGGCGCCATGTCCGTGCCCAGGATCTGAACTGGCGAAACCCTGGGCTGCCACAACACAGCGCACGGACTTAACCACTCGGCCCCGGGGCTGGCCCCTGAGTTTCCCACTTTAGAGAGGAAGCTGGGGCCCAGAGAGGTTGAATAATTTTTCCCCAGTAAGAGGCAGAATAAGGATTTGGGTCCGGGTGTCCTTGAATCCTAAAACACCGTATTGTCCTTCGTCACTGACATTGCAGAGCACTGAGTAGACCAGAGGCAGACAGGGCAGGTCCCGAGAAAGGTCCCTCAGGAGGCCAGAAGGACCGGTCAAGGCACGACTGACCCTGACATATGCAAAGGGGAAGAAAGGACTTGTACCCCCAAGGCATGGGAGGCCGTCTGGGGGACTAATGGCACCTCACTCCTCAGCCATCAACATTTGTTGAACAATGGTGAAAGTTCCAGAAGGGCCAGAACACCCTTGGGGCTGAGCCCACCCTGCAGAGACTGGAGAAAGAAGTTGTCTGCACCCCACAGATGGGGGTGGAACCCACGCCGTCCTTCTGCAGGGCAAAGTGTCTCCAATGACTTAAGGATCATCACTGGTTTTGATATGGTAGTGATGCTTCTAGGATTAAATCTCAAAGACAGAGAACTTTTTCAAGGGTGGCCCCGGGAGCTGCGCGTGTCTCGGTCTGCCCGGCCTCAGTCCCCGCTCTGCCCAGCTGCCCTGTAGTTACCTAAGTGTCTTCCTCTGCATGTCCTCATCCGTGATGCCGTGATAGACGAGAGTCTCATTCCAGACAGGGTTCCGGGTGTTCCGCAGGGTTTTCGTACGAAGCTTGTTGGACTACAGCCAGAGAGACAGACGGACAGACACCCGCCTCGGTGGGGAGCCAGCCCTGCAGCCCTGTCTTTTGGGCTGATTTGGGGTAGATGGGTAAATTAGGGGTCCACTCCCCTCAGAAGTGTCCAGGGCTGAGTTTCTCCCAAATGCATGGTCTCAACAAGTGGGGGACACCCTCTAGGGTGACAGCTACTGCCATCACCAATGCAGGACACTGGGCCACCCCTCCCTCCACGCACTGGGCTCTCTCTCTGAACTTTCCACTAAGATTAGAAAGCAGAGCCATCTTCCTTTGAGAACAAAAATATCATTTACAGGCCAGGAAGGCAGAAATAAGAGCACCCACTCCTGGGCAGTGAAGGGACAATTTCTGGGGGTGTTGGGATGGTTCCTTCTGTTTCCCCAAATAGCATCCTCCATGCCTGAAATTCCTTAGAGGGGACCAAGTTTTTCATTTTACTCTAAGAGAGAATGCTAGAAATGCACTAGACTCAGAAGAGGTGGCCTGGTGACAAATCTAATTCATACTAACATGTAAATGACTCATTGGACTCTTTGACAAAGCAAGTTTGCATTTAGAGGGGAGCAAAGCAGAGAGTCTCAAGGAGAAGCAGACGGCACTGGGGATTTAGAAGGAGCCGTGGGCAAGCCCTTCAGTTTAGCCATGACCAGGCGAGGGCCTGTCTGCCCTCGATCCAAAGAAAGAAAGAAAGCGTGCATGCGCATGCACACACGGGTGTCCTCCTTCAGGGGGCACTTGATACTTGTAGAGATTTTTAACGGTGTTTTCCCGAGCTCACGGAACCAAGTGTGTGGTCACCCTTGTTTCTAAGACATTCACGTCCAGTTAACACAACGCAAAAAATAAAACCCAAAAAAGGCAGCTCCCTTCCCAGCTGTGTGCTCTGAGTGGGTCAATCCAGAGAGGAGAGTGAACCCCTCTTCCCCTCGTCCCCCTGCCCCCGAGCCCAGTGGTGATCTGCAGGCCAGCAGGAAGCAGAGGGAAAGGAGGGCGGGACGTGGGAACATTCTCTCTCAGTGACAGAACTTATCTCCAGCGCTCAGCCCTAAAGCCTGGAGAGAGCCCTTCGTTTCTACTGAGACACGAGGAGTGTCTGGTTGGGACGTAAACGGGGGGGAGGAGGACCGTGGTCAGCCCTGGGGAGCCACTGAGGGTATTTGAGCAGGTGGAGGATGCAATTAGGGCGATTGCCTCCCTCCTGCCTTTGGCAGCGGCCCAGATGTCAGTTTTCTGGGTTGGAGAAAGGAGCAGAGCCCCGGCCCCTTGACGGAGAACCACTCCTGGCCCACCCCGCACTCCACCTCCGCTCAGGGAGGAGGGGCTTGGGGGCAGATAGGGCTATTTTAGGCTCTGAGCTGGGAACCTTGCCTAGAGGCCATCCAGGCCATATGGTACCTTGCTGGCTCCCGGGAGGAGGTGCAGCTTGACATAGGGATCGGCCAAGCCGTTGGAATCCATAGGCTTCAGTCCCTGCAAGAGAAAAGGCAAGGGCATGAGGGCCCCGGGAGGGCCGGGTGCTCAGCTGTCACAGGCAAAGGGGCACAGCCCCTGGCACCTGTCCTGCTCATTGGGACACCCTCTGTGCTTCCTCCTCCAAAGAGAAGGGAAATGCAGTATTGTGCATCAGGCAGACAGGGTTTAAAGTCTGGCCATGTCACTTGCTGGCTGTGTGACCTTAGGTAAGTTTCTTCACCTCTCTGAGCCTCATGTTCCTCACCTGTCAAACGGGATGAGAACAGTACCCGCTTCGAGGAGTGGTGAGACTGAAACATGATTTCGCCTGTTAAGTGCGTGGCACAGTGCCTGGCTCAGAGCGAGCGCTCCATCAAGGTTGGACTGTCATTGCTGAGGTGGGAGGAGCTGCGTCAGAATAGGAAGGGTGGGAGAGGATGGGAGCCAAGGGAAAGGAGGCCTCACTCTGAGACCTCAGCGTCTCCATCTGTGTGATGGGGATCAGTCAGTTCCCGGCCCCTCAGATGGCTGAGATGAGCTCAAATGGACCCCGTAGGGGAGGGGAGTTTGTCCGGGGTGGGAGCTAAGTGGGGCTTGTTAACAGGAGCAACTCCAGAATTCCCGAGGCTCAGATATACCCTGCCCACCCCCTACGCCCCGGGCGAGGCAGGGGTCCCGCCTTGGGCTCCCACTGTCCCCTCTCACAGCGCTAATCCCGGATCCCACATGTTGTGTCCTGTGGCCGCTGGGGGCCTCAGTTTCCTCATCTGTTCAATGGGGCCCATGCAGCCCTGCTTCTTGGGGTTCTCGGAGGATTAAGCGAGATCGCAGCTGTGAAGGCTGAGCTCTGACCTGGCACAAGGAGAGTGAACGATGTTTCTACCGCTGGGCGGAAGAGGAGCCACAAGATGGGGGGCAAAGGAGGGAGCTGGCAGGGGAGGCTAGTGGGTAAGGGTACAGGCTTTTGAGTCGGACTATATGGGTTCAAGTCCCAGCTGCACCACTTCCTCGATGTGTGGTGCAGTCACTCAATGGCTCCGTGCCTCAGTTTCCCCATGTGTAAAATGGGAACGATGATAGAACCTTCCTCATAGGTTGTTGTGAAGATTAAATGGGACAAAATAGTCTGTAGAAAGTTCTAGAGGGTGTATAACAGTCAGGAAATGCTCCGGTCCCCAATTTCCCCAATGACAGTCCACGTGGGCAGGGCCTGCTCTGGCTCACGCTGCATCCCAGGGTCTGGGGTGGGGCCTTGGACGGACCAGGCATTGATAGATGGTTCTGGAATGAACGTTTGGATTGTGAGGTTGCCAATGGGCGGACACCGCGTCTTTACACATTTTGAATGTCCCTGGGCGGGGACCACTCGCTTGGTTTATCAGTTACTAGGACTCCCTAATGTCTCTCACCCAGCCCACTTTTCTGTCTCTGTTACCAGCCCCACCCGCGAGCACTGAGCTTTCCGTACCCTGTCCCCGGGGGCTAATGGGGTCCTTTCCCCTGTTCCTGGAGCTGGAGGAGGAGACCATGTGAAGGAGTGGTTAGCGCGCAGAGCGAGACTGTTCCACTGGACGCAGACCCAGCTCTCGCTCTCTGAGCCTCAGCTTTCCCCTCTGTACAGCGGAGCTAACAGTGACCCCGACCTCAGAGGGTCCCGTGAAGACGGCACAGGACAGCGTGTGGCCCACTCCCTGTGTTCTAGGGGGGCGGGAAATGCGTCTAAGCGCTCGCCACAGTGATACACACACACAGCAGGTGCACAATAAATGCTCACTGAAGAAGTGACGGGGCCAGGAGGTGTCTTGATCTGGGAGTTGTGTTACACATTTTACGCCTCATTTATCATCCAAACGGGGACATTTTATGAGTGGCAGGGGGAGCTCTTAATTATTCCAGCAAGGCAACAGGCACGGCTGGGGACTGTCCTGGGCAAGCTGGCACCTGGGGCCACCTCACTTTTAATACAGTCATCCTTGTGGGAGAGGCACTCTTATTATCCTCAGTTTACAAATGGGCATACTGAGGCACAGAGAGGTGAAGCAGCTTCCCCCAGGTCACACAGCTGGGAGCAGCGGAGCTGGTCTTTGAACCCAGGAAGTCTGGTTCCTGAGTCTTGGATGTTCTTCTACAGGGACCAGACTTGGGGTGTGGGGACTCCTAGTCCGTTACTTCCTGGGATTGCACTGGCATCATCCAGCTTTCCTGGGGGTCTGCAGTTGAGCCGGCTCAGTCCCCCGGAGGCTGCAGTGTGGAGACGCCCTTCCACCCGGGTGTGCCTTTCCCGCCCCTCGGACGCCCACGTTAGTGTCCCTGTGTCTGCAACAACAGGCCGCGCTCCGGCTCCACAGCCACATCAGCAGAAGGAGCCTTTCGGAGGGCATGTCGCTGTCAGTCAGGCTGTCACTGCCTCCCGGCGGCACCTCTGTGGTCCCCTCCAGAGGCCGTGGACGGGGCTGGGCAGATCCCGGCTCTTGAAGCTGGCTGTCTCCACTCTCGGGAGGCAGCTGCAGTTAAGTGAAACCCCTGTGGGACCATCCCCCAAGGAAGTCCCCCCACAAAGGAATCAGCCGTGGCTAATTTTTTTTTTGAGGAAGATTAGCCCTGAGTTAACTTCTGCCAATCCTCCTCTTTCTTGCTGAGGAAGACTGGCCCTGAGCTAACATCCGTGCCCATCTTCCTCTACTTTATACGTGGGACACCTACCACAGCATGGCTTGCCAAGCAGTGCCATGTCTGCACCCGGGATCTGAACCAGCGAACCCCGGGCCGCCGAAGCAGAACATGCGCACTTAACTGCTGCACCCCTGGGCTGGCCCCCCGTGGCTAATTTTTGCCCTCTTCTCATCACTGTCACTGTCACAGATGGATAAAGCAACAGACAGGAGCTAGGCCTAGTCCCCCATGCCCTCCCTGAGTCCCTTAGTCATGCCAGAGAGCCTGAGTGGTCCCCAGCTCGGCCCCCGCACCCACCTTGGCCTTTATGATGGTGCAGTGCAGGGAGCTGTTGTCCTGGTCATAGAGAAGGCTGAACTCCAGGGCACCCAGGGTGGCTGAAGGAACAAAGAGAACATTCATTCAGTCATTCAACAAACATTTCCTGAACACTTATTGTGTGTGTCTGGGCTAGGCGTTGAGCCTACGGAGGAGAAGAGACTCAGTCCCTGCCCTGGACACCTCCTCCTGGTAGACGCTCCTCTTCTTTGGAGCCCTTAGCACATCTGCCATCAGTTAATCATTTGTGCAGTTGCCTAGCTAATGACTTCCCATCCTGCCGGATTGAGGGCCCCACCAGGGCAAGGGCTGTGACTGTCTTATTCACTGCTGTGAACCACTGGGCACAGGACCGGGAACAGAGTCAGTATTTGCAGAAGGAAAAAATGAGTCTTTGCATTTGCTGCCTGGAATGCTCTCCTTCTCGATCCTCACGTGGCTGACACCTTCTCATTATCTATGTCTCAGCTTAAAGGTCACCTCCTCAGAGAAGCCGCCCTGATTGCTCCATCTAAAGCAGCCACCACCATGGTCAATCGCCCTATTTCACCTCCTTCGCGGTGCTCTATCTCTATTTGGAATGAACTCGTTGGCATGTTTCCTGTTTCTCTCCACCAGAATGGTGGTTCCATTAGATCAGCCACCCGGTGTGTCATTTTTCTGCCGTGGGATCCCCAGCCCGAAGACTAGTTTGGGCGCCTAGTAGACGCTCAGTAAATCCTTGTCAACTATAGAGATGAGTGAGTGAGTGAGGAGTAGAGAGTTGAACACGGAGGCGGCTTGTGATAAAGCACCGGGGACGGCTCATCACAGGGACAGACACGGGCCGGGGGGGTCATCCAGGCTTGGCAGGTCAGCAAAGACACTTAAGGCAGATGGAAGGAGCCATGGGTGCTGTTCCGGGTGGAAGGACCAGGATGCAGAAAGGCAGGACAGAGATGGTGCATTTCCAGAGCAGAAACAGCCCATGGCTGATGGCGGGGAGGACCCCTTAGGCTCCTCTCCCCGAGACTGCAGGCCCGGGACCCGTGAGGAGCACAGAGGACAGAGCGGACAGCTGTTCTCACCCGGGTCTGGCCTCTGATCTGCTACAGCCCCTCCACTCACTGGCCGTGCGAGCCTGGACAAGTTCCTGCGCCTCTCCGCGCCCCGCCTCCCTCTCTGTGACACCTGAATGCTAAAAGCAGTGAGCCCAGGCCCCCTGGGACGAATAAATGATCTCATGCACACGACACACTCAGAAAGGCACCCGGCACAAAATAAGTGCTCAACAAGCCCTGACTATTATGACTTCTGTTGTGCGCACCACATCTTCATAATTCCGCAGGCGTGTTTAGCACCATAGAGTAAGACAGATTTCCACGATTAATTATGACACACTTTACAGCGGTACCTCAATTTACCCTCCCCTCAGCCCTGCGTGAGAGGCCGGACTCGCTTCCCATTTTACAACGAGGAGAGGTGACAGGACGGGCCAAACTCATGCCACTGTTTACAGCCACTGGTTCATGTCTTCTGAGCGGGTCCAGTCTTTCTGCCTGACCAGGAGCTCCCGGAACGTCCCCCCAACCCCACAACACGCATCGGGTCCAGACACTTGCCCATCCCTGCTCCCTCCAGCTCATGAAGCCCCCCGAGCTGTCCCCTGCTGCCCCCAGCCACACCCAGGAGAAGAGCCACTGCTGTGTGTGTGCGTGCGCGTGTGTGTCCCTAGGACTCGGGGTCCCAGGGGAGGGGCACGAGCGGGCACTTTGTAAATCATTGAATTGATGGACACAAGAGGAAATGTCCAGGAATTTTTAAATCATGGTTAAAAAAATTACTTTCAGAAGATACATGTTAAAGAGTTTTGGAAATTATTAAAACACACATATGCATCCCTGAGAGTGGAATTGCTGGGTCATACGATAATTCCGTTTGACTTGTTGAGGAACCGCCAGAATGCACATGACGAATGTAGTTTTATCCTCTTTAAAATGATTTAAATGGTAGCTCTGATGTTTTGTGTATTTTACCACAATAAAAAAATATATACAGCACCTCATCTTCAGAGAGCTGATGTCCTTTGTGAATTTAGTAACACAGATTTGTATTTTAATAATTGGCTAATACATAGATAAGGTTTGGCATTTTGGGAGCCCCGGGGTGTACTGGCCTGTCCCCGAGCCACTCCTGATTTCCCGAGGTGGCTTTTCCCAGACACCCCTCCATGAAGCGCCACCTACTTGCTTCATCCGAATCGTAGCTGTCGGCTTCTTCCTCCTCCTCCTCCGGGGCTGGGGGCTGGCGGGCAGGGGATGCGGCGGGCTGGACGACAGCGGCAGACGCTTGGGAATAGGTGCCCGGTGGGTGGCCCGTCCGGTCCTCCCTGGTTGCAACTGCAGGGTAGCCGCCAGCTGCCCCCGTCCTCTCCTCCCGGGGTGGGGCAGGGGCCCCGGGATAGCCGGGGTCGCTCGGAGCCACCTCTGCAGGGGAGACGGGGAGAGGGCAGGAAAGCAGCAGCTGAGTCCCTGTGTCCTACTGCTACAGCACTACCCGAGTGATGAGAGCCTACTGTGTGCCAGGCTCCCATCGAGCCTTGCCCACAGCCCTGCAATGGAGGAGCGCCACTCCCAGGCGATGGGGGGGGGCCACGGCATGCCATCACTCTTCTCAGAATGTTGCCCTTGTCAAAGCCACCTAGGGAAGCTGGCAAAAATGCAGGCTCCCGGGGTTCCCCCCAGAACCAGTAGGCCGTGTGGTGGGGCCTTGGAATCTGTATTTTATAACAAGTCGCAAGAGCTGATCTGGATGCGGGCAAAACAGACCTCACGGTGGGAAGGATCGGTGGGGCCGGCTCTTCAGCCTGGCAGCCTGGGTCTGAGTCACAGCTGTGTGACCTGCGGCAAGTTAACGTCTGTGAGCTCAGTTTCCTCGTCTACAAAATGGGAATTCTGACACCTGAACATGCTCAAATACTAGTTCCATTACTTTTAAAATTATCTAGTATGTGTATCGCACTTACAACAGTGCCCCGTGTGTCAGAAAGCAACACACAGGTTGCAGCTTGGTGACTGCTGGTGATGGTACATATACATTCTGTGTAATACTCACTGTCACTTAGTGTGGACTGAATACGTTCCAGGCCATGTGCTAAGGTTTTGTACGTATTAGTTTGTTTAATCCTCCCAACAACCCTGAGAGGTAGGTTCTATATTATTCCCATTTTAAAGATAAGGAAACTGAGGTTCAGAGAGTGAAGTGACTGGCCCATGGTCACACAGCGAGGAAGTGAAGGAGCAGCGTGTGCTCCTAACTACTCCCCGTGTTGTGGTTTTCCAGCTCTCTGGTCTGGTATGGGCTATCCAGAGGTTTGGAATCAGAGGGGCCCCTGAGAGCTCATCACACAGGTCTCAGGGTGCAGACCGGGCGGAGGTCGGGCAGCCCCCCGCTCTGTCATGGGGAAGCAGGGGAGAGGCGGCCACTCAGGCAGGCATGCGGAGAAGTGTACGCTTGCCTGGTCTCTGGTCGGGAAGACGTCCTGCTGGCCCAGGGCTGGGTCTGCTGCCTCCTGGGGGCCCTGAGGGGGGAAGAGAGAGAAAGGAGGATGAAGCAGAGAAGGTGGCAGCATTTGGGGTTCGCCCTCACCCCCCCCCTTTCCTGGGCTTGAACACAGGCCTGGCACAGCAGGTGATGGGCAGAGGCATCCAGGGCTGCAGGAATGGCCCCACTGGGGAATTCTGGGGTCAGAAAGGCCCCAAAGCTTCCTTCCTGGGCCCCAGCTGCCTCCTGTGTGGAATGGGAGTGGTGGCCCCCGTTCTCTGTGTTTCACTGGCTGCCATGATGTTGATGAGCAAACAGAGTGAGACTTGCTTGCGAGGTGAGGGCAAGGTTACACTCTGAGTCCACCACTGCTGTAGGGTCATTACCTGTCCAGGGGATTCTCTACATTTCCCGAGGGGCGGGGCGTGGGGGAGAGCCACAGGGATGGGGCACGAACTAAGGTCAACGACACAGTGAGAAAGTCTCTCCCGTTCCCATTGCCTTTCAACACTGATTCCATCACGGAGAAAGTCTGTTAGCGCTACTTGGTCTGTAACAATTCTTTACTCTTTGTGACTTTCCCTTTTGAACAAAAGAGAACAGGCCTCCGGCTCAGAACCCTCAGGAGGCCAGAGTGCCCAGAAATTCACTGCATTGTTTTATTTCCATTACATTAATTTTTTTTTTTTTAAGATTTTATTTTTTCCTTTTTCTCCCCAAAGCCCCCCCGGTACATAGTTGTGTATTCTTTGTTGTGGGTTCTTCTAGTTGTGGCATGTGGGACGCTGCCTCAGCGTGGTCTGATGAGCAGTGCCATGTCCGCGCCCAGGATTCGAACTAACGAAACACTGGGCCGCCTGCAGCGGAGCGCGCGAACTTAACCACTCGGCCACGGGGCCAGCCCCTCCATTACATTAATTTTTATTATTACTCCTGCAACAGGCTGAATCGTGTTTCCCAAAAGATGTTCAGGTCCTAACCCCCAGCATCTGTAAATGTGACCTTGTTTGGAAAGCGGGTCTTTGCAGATGACCAAGTTAAGCTGAGGTCATTAGGGTGGGCCCTAATTCAATAGGACTATGTCCTTATATGAAAAGGGGAAATTGGGACACAGAGAGAGACCTGCGTGGAAGGAAGACGCTGTGAAGACACAGGGAGAATGCCATCCACAAGCCAAGGAGGGCCGGAGGCCCCCAGGAGCTGGGAGGGGCCTGGCGCAGCATCTCCGTCACGGCCTCAGAAGGAGCTGACCCTGCCCTGCTTTGATTTCGGGCTTTCTGCCTCCAGAACCGAGAGACTATACATTTCTGTTATTTTAAGCTGCCCAGTTTGTGGTACGTTGTCACTGCAGCTCCAGCAAATGAATTCACTCTCTCTTTACGGCATGGAATACTGGTTTCCCGTGTATACCACGACTATAGGTTTTTTAAAAAATATCACATTTTTGACTGCACCAATTAGGCACTATCTCTACTGTTTTACACAAGCCGTGTTTGTTTAGATTGTCCCACGTTACTCATCTCTTTGGCCCCCCCCCCCCTTCTTCTGGAACCCCACACACCCTCTGGGAGCATTTGCCTCTTTACTAAAGTCCCACGTCCTTAAAATTTCCCTGATGAGTTTGTGACAGCAACTTGTCTCAGTTATGGTTTGAAAGTGAGTCAATTTGAAGAAAGATATTCAGGAAATAAGAGGGCAGGTGGCAGGAGCGTGTGGTAAAAACTGTGACAGTGCGGTGACGATGCCTGAGCTGGGACACACTGGGGAAGGAAGCGTGGTCACTTCTCGCATTGCCCGCCCCGCCCGGCTGCCCAGCCCAGAGGGCTCCCCAGCGTCAGGGCCTCAGGAGAGCTTGGGGTGTGGTGGTGGCTGCAGCTCTGCGGAAACCCCAGGGGCTCTACAAGCACAGCCAGGTGGTGTCGGGGTCACAGCTGAGTGACGGCCCGGGCGGGTGGGTGGCAGGTACCTGGCTGCCCAGGCTGAGGGGGCGCTGGGCTCTGCGTCGAGGCGGGGGCAGGTCTGGAGGCCTGGACTGAGTTGGCCCGTCTCAAACCTGCAGGGGGAGGGAGAGGAAACAGCCCGTCATGTCGCACACACACACAGAGGGAGCAGGAAGAAGCAGGGGACCGCTCAGCCGGCAGCAGGCAGGGCCCTCTGGATTTGAACTGAATGCGCCCCCGACACTCCCAGCTCTGTGAGACCCTCTTCTCCTCCCCCCGTGCGTTCTCTCTCTCCAATACTCAGACCCTCCAGCAAGTCACAGCCACACGGGTGCTGAAAGCACAGGTTCATGTGATGTTGCTTCCACCTGTGTGACCTTGCACAAATGACCTACCCTCTCTGGGCCTCAGCCTCCTCATCTGTTCAGTGGGGATAATAGTCCCACCCTCACAGGGTGGTGGAGGAGACACAACATACAATACAGGCCAAGTGCTCAGAACAGCACCTGGTTGCAGTTAACACTCCACTCTGTCAGGTGTTGATATTACTGTACTGTTACTAAGAGCCTCTGGGCTCCAGCTGCACGGGGACCCAGCTTTGCATCCCAGCTTTTCTTTTATAAGCTGTGTGACTTTGGACTGGTCATTCACCCTCTCTGAACCTCAGACGCCTCTTGGAGGCAACAACTCTACTCACTTGATAATAATGAGTTAACATTTATTTAATCTTACGATGTGCCAGGGCCTTTACATATAAGAATCTATTTAATGTCTACACCCCCAGAGGTGGGCGCTTTATTATCTCCACTTTACAAATGGGGAAACTAGGGTACAGAGGGTATGAGGGGCTCACCTACTGCCCCTTGGCTGGTCAGTGGCTGAGGCAGGGTTTGAACTCAGGCATTTGGTGGAGTCGACCTGAGAGCACTGGGTGCCACCACCTCCTGCAGAGCTGCTAGGGGACTGATGGGATGATGCACACGGCAGTTCCTGGCACACAGAAGGTGTGACATTCCTGGAACGAGGCGCCACCCTCTCTCATCTCACTGGGATGGATCCCACCTTTCCTGAATCCAGCCTTTTTCCCTGGAGAGAGGCTTGAATGCTAAGGACAGACAGCGCTTTGCCACCTCTGGCTGGGGGCTTACCAATCCCCAGGTCCCATCCCAGGGTCCTGCAGTGGCACTACTGTTTGCTCATTTGGGTCCTTGCTCATTCACTCACTCATTCATTCAACAAGTATTCATTGAATGTCTACCAGGTGCCAGTCCCTGTGCAAAGATGGAGAAAACACCACCTTCGTTCCTCCAGGAACGCATGGCCTGTCACCCAGGGCCAGTTTAGAGAACAAGAATAGCTGACATCCGCTGAGCGCTTCAGACGCATTCGGCCCTGAGCATCAGCTCATGCAACTCTCACAACGTGATGTCGCCTGTGGTAGTACGGTGCCCATTTGGCAGTTGAGGGACTGCAGGTTAAGTGTGCTCAAGGTCACACAGCCAGGAAGCCGTTAGGACCTCTGTCCAGGTCTATCTGACTCCAGAAGCCACGTCCTTAGCGATTATCCTGCTCCAGGAGGTGGACAGAGAGTAGGCGGCACGCGGCCCCACCGTGCGCCAGGCTCTGCTGAGCCCTTTACCAGCATTGGTCGCTTAAACCTTTAGAGCAGCCCAAGGAGATAAGAATGCTTACTGCTCTTATTTCCATTTTACACATAAATGGAAGCCCGGTGCCTTGAACTGTCAAATGGGAACACGCGGCTGGTAAGCGGCAGAGGTTGGACCTGACCCCACAGTCTTTGTTCTGGTGTTTGCGCACTTAGCGTTGGACTGGAATGACCAGGTATGTAAATAAGTAACATCGCAGGGGATGGGGGCAGAAGAGGCGACCTCCAGCTGGCGGATGGGGACAGCTTCATGAGGAGGTGGCCTTTGTGCTCGTCCTGGAAGATGCACAGAGTTGGGGTGTGCCAAAGGGAAAGGGACATTGATGCAGAAAAGACCTCTTAGTGGCATAAAGAAAAGTCAGAACAATTCTGGTTTATGCTGCGGCCCTCATTCCAGGTCGCAGACCTTGGAGAAGGGGGCGCTGGGGGCATCGGGATACCAAGTGGAAAATGCAGAGCTGAGCTGATCCTTGTCAAGGGGCCAGGACTGGAGTGGGAAGCCATCCTTGGCACTCCCGACGGGACTCTGGCTCTATTCTGGCTCCCCACTGAGGGCTGCCGGCGTGACTGATATTCCACGGCAAGGGTGTCTGGACTCCAGTAGATCAGGAAGGGGTGCAATCACGCCTCCTCAGATGGCAGAAGAGGGTGGCAGAGACACGTGTCTTGGAGCACCAGGCCCCTTTGACCAACCTCAGTGCCACCAGGATCTGAATGCCTATTACATGGCCATCTGTGTGCTGAGTGAGTGATATAAAAATATAAGATGGTGGCCCCTCCTCTGCTCAAAATCCTTCTGTGGCTCCCTAGCACCCTCGGGAAAAAGTCCAAACTCATTAATCTGTCTTTTCAGGCTCTAAGCAGTGGTTCTCAAGCTTCAGCCTTCACTGAGATCAGTCGAGGAGCTTGTTTAAGGAATGAGGAGTCTGGAGCCCTAACCCCAGGAATTCTGATTTACACGGTCTGGAATGGGGCAGAGGAAGCAAGAGTTTTAACCCGCACTAAGGCACGTGGATCTGCTGCTCCCCTGTCTTCGTGTTCCTGACGTTCGACCAGGAGAGAGATGCAGGCTGCAAGCTGTTGGAGTTACAGTGAGAAATGCAGACTAGGGACATGTGCTGGGACCCTGGGAGCTCAGAGGAGGGAGCGATGAACTCGGCCCAGGGTGGGGCAGGCAGATGCTGGAAGCTTCACAGATGAGAGGAACATTTATGCTGACTCCCAAGGGACAGAGGATCCAAACCTGGCTTAGGAATGTCATTTGGCTGTCATTTCCTTCAGGAGGCAAAAATAATACAGAGTCTAAAAGCACAGGCTTTGCTCTCCAAAAATTAACTCAAAATGGATCAAAGATCTAAATGTAAGAGCTAAAACTAGAAAATGCTTAAAAGAAAATATAGAGGGGAAACTCCATGACGTTGGCTTTGGCATGATATGATATACCAAAAGCACAGAAAACAAGAGAAAAAATAGATAAACTGGACTTGATCAAAATTTAAAATGTCTGTGCATCAAAGGACACAATCAACAGAGTGAAGGGCAACAGAATAGGAGAAAATATTTGGAAATCATATATCTGATGAGGAATTAATATCCAGAATATATAAAGAACTCCTGTAACTCAACAAGAAAGAAAATGAACAACCCCATTTCAAAATGGGCCAAGGGCTCAAACAGATATCTCTCCAAAGAAGATATACAAATGGCCAGTCAGCACGTAAAAAGATGCTCAATATCACTAATCGTTCCAGAAATGCAAATCAAAACCACAACGAGACACAGCTTCACGTCCATTAGGATGGTTCTATACAGACAGACAGAAAAAAACAAGTGTTGGTGAAGGTGTGGAGAAACTGGAACCCTTGTGTGTTGCTGGTGAGAATGTGAAAATGGTGAAGCTGATGTGGTAAACAGCATGGTGGTTCCTCAAAAAATTAAGCATAGAATTATGTGATCCAGCTGTTTCACTCCTAGGTATATACCCAAAAGAATTGACAGCAGGAACTCAAGTAGATATTGGTACACCCATGTTCATGGCAGCACTATTCACAATAGCCGAAAGTGGAAAGAGCCCAAATGTCCATCAGTGGATGAATGGATAAACGAAATGTGGGCTATGCCTACAACGGAATGTTATTCAGCCTTAAAAGGAGTAAAATTCTGACACACACTACAACACGGCAGAACCTCAGAAACCGTATGCTAAGTGAAACAAGCCAGCCACAAAAGCCCACATACTGTGTGATTCCATTTACATGAAACGTCTAGAACAAGCAAACCCTTAGAGATGGAAAGTCGATTAGTTGCAGGGGTGAAGGGGAGGGAGGTGCGGGGAGTCAGTGCTTAATGGGGACAAAGTTTCACTCTGGGGTGACGAAAGAGCTCTGGAGATGGATGGTGGGGACGGTTGCCCAACGATGTGAACATACTCAACGCCACTAAATTGCACACTTAAAAAAAGCTAAATGGTAAATTTTGTATTGTGTATATTTAGTCACAATAAAAAAAGATTTAAAAAAAGCATTGCCAATAAAAACTTCACTTCTGGGGGCCGGCCCCGTGGCCGAGTGGTTAAGTTTGCGCGCTGCGCTTTGGTGGCCCAGGGTTTCGCCAGTTCGAATCCTGGGTGTGGACATGGCACCGCTCATGAAGCCATGCTGAGGCAGCGTCCCACATGCCACAGCTGGAAGGACCCACCACTAAAGATACACAACTATGTAGCGGGGGGCTTTGGGAAGAAAAAGGAAAAAAAAAAAATCTGAAACCCCCCCCCCCCAAAAAACCCACAAAACTTCACCTCTGGAAGAGAAAAACAAAAAGCACAGGCTTTAGTGTTGGACAGACATGGGTTTAATTTCCATTTTAACCAGCTGTCAGCTGTGTGGCCTAGAGCAAGTGGCATCACTTCTCTGGGCTCAGTTTCTCCATCTCTAAAATGGGAATAAGAAAAGTCTTCGTACCTGCATTTTGGGGCTGTGATAAGAATTAAATGAGATAACGCGTGAAGAGCTGGGAACAGCATCTGGCACATAGTAAGCACTCAGTAAACATTCTCTGATGTGGTGGATCTGAGAAATTCATCTTTCTTTGCCCACCTGAGTCTTAGGTTCGTTAGAGGGCCTGGGCTGTCAATTCAGCACAGAGCATGTGCCTAGCTCTCTTGCCAAGAAGAAAAGGAACTGAGGTGCTAAGCCACGAACCCACTATCAAGGAAGAGAAGGCCAGAGGTCAACATGGGACTGAAATAGTCAGCCCGTCTAACTCAGGTCCGGTCTCATGCCCTCACTACGAAGAAATGAAGCTGCTCTGAGATCTCCCAAAAGGGGTCAAGGAGCAGAGATCTGCCCCGTCTAGTAACATCTCTTTCAAAGTCCGGGATTGAAGGACTCCCACTGGTGGGCACTCTTGCCACACCAATGCACCGTGAGTGAGGCCAGAGGTGCTGGGCACCCAGGGAGATGGGAGCACCTGTGAGGGACATCTGGCCGTACTGACCCCACCATCTTCACAGACCAGCAGAGGCCGCTTGTCAAGGGAAGAAAGAACTTGGATGGAGCTGTGAGAGGGCAGTGTTTTTACTTCGCTCAAAGCCGAGGGGCATTTCCCCCAGAGCTTTTGAGGAGGAGGGCAAAAACGTCATGTTGTTCTTACACATGGCGTTGGAGCGAGAAAAGGATATAAGCAAAACTGTGAGACAGAATTGTTTCCGATCCTGGCTTTCCTCTACCATAGACTAGAACCAGTATCTAAAACAGAATGTGGCACACAGTTGGTGCTCAATAAATACTGAAGGAACAAATGAATAAAAACACTGTCCTCTCCATTCCCGTTGATTCTCCTCATCCAGGAAGCCTGTCTGGATTTGCCCATCTCTCTCACCTGCTGGGCTCCGGCTGGAGTCACCGGCAGCCCCGCCGTGGCCCTGGTCCCAGCTCTCTGAGTCGCGGCTAGAAGAGCTCATTCGCGCCTCGGAGGCCCTGCGCACGGGAGGCCCATAGCTTCCTCGCCCAGGAGCCGAGGCCAGGTCGGGGCCTGGAAGGGAAAGTGTGAATTGAGTGCAAGAAGGGTAGCGGGGGAATGGACGGAAGGGACTCCTGTCCCAAAGTAGAAGAGAGTCGGCAGGACCCACCTGTCTTCTGGCCTGGGCCCTTCCTGTCTTCAGTGTCACCTGGAGAGAGAGAAAATGGGTGAGGGGCACTGTTCAACGGTTTCTGGAAAGCCATTACTCAAGGAGCTCACAAAGGGGCCACCCACCAGCCCCAAGAACTTTTTATTAATTAAAATCTCCCCTCCCAACCCCCAGTTAATGGAGTCCCCATTTACAGGCTCATGGTATTTCCTTTCATGCACAAACACATATGAGCACACACAGCCCTAAGAAAGAACAAACTGGGGTTGTCGGCTACAAATGGTTCTAGAATCTGCTTTGTTTGCTTAATTTGCTTTCCCCAGGATTCACTGAGCCGGCTCCAGCCTCAAGCCCTTTGCACACGATACGGGCCCGCTCTACCACTCTAGTCAGAGGTCTCCCCAAAGATCCCCTCCCCGTCAGCCCTTCTCTGGCCATTCTATCCCACATGGAGCCTCCAGTCACCATCTGTCCCCTTTACCTGCTGCATTTTCCTCTGGGCGCGTATCACTATCTCATATTATATTGTATGGGTATTTGCTGTTTGCTGAGCATGATTCCTCTACTAGAATTTTGGCTGCATGAGGGCAGGGATCTTGTCTGTTCCATTGACCCCTGTATCCCTCGGGCATAGAGCAGACCCTGGAACTCAATTGGTGTCGGGTAAATGTTTGCTAAAAGAATATTGAAAGCACTTATCTTGGACGTAATTCCAAAACTAGAAAGTACGTTTACACCATTCCATTTTAAAAGATGCTTACTATAGTATGGTGTGGATATATCATAATCCATTCAACAATTCCTTTATTTCTGAATATTTAGGTTTTTCCAGTGTTTTTGCTACCACAAATAATGATGCGACAAATATACTTATGCATGTATCTTTTCATGTTGGTACTTGTACTGCTGTTAGATATAGTCCCAGAGAGGAATCGCTGGATCAAATGGTATATACACTTCAAATTTTAATAAATCTGCCATATTACTCTCCAAAAGGCTGGCGGTGACTTATTGTCCTCCCCACAGACACAGAGTCCCCACTTCTGCACACACTCGCCAGCACCGCATCTTACTACCAATAAGTTCTTAGGTGTCACCATGCCACAGTGGTGATGTTACTTCTTCCTTGTGAGGTGCATGGGTGTTACGTCAACTACATTTTCAGAGTCATTTGTTTTGTCCAGAGTTTATCCAATAAGCTAATTCATACTGTTTACATGTGCATCTTTATGAGTCTGTACATAGATGATTAACATTACATAATATTAGCCAACCCTTACTAAGTACTTCACTCTGCAGATCAGTTTACATGTAGTATCTCATTTAATCCTCAAAATAACCCTACGAGTTATTAACTCCATTTTATAATGAGGAATGAATCTCAGAGAGGTTAGGCTACTTGCCCGAGCTCACAGGGCTAGTCAATGGCACAGCTAGAATTCAAATTCAGGCCCTCCTGGCCTCAGATGTCCAAGCTCTTGACAGATATGCTGCGCAATCTTCTTAGCCTAGAGAGAGTAACTCTTAACCAGAAAGAAGGATGCTCCAGTGGTGGAACAGGGGGCTCCTCAGGGACGCAGTGTGTATTGACAATTTGACGATTCTCTGCAAGGAGCAGAAATTGCTCAAGCCCTCTCAGGAGGAAAGCATTTGCTGGATGCCTTCTGAGTGCCAGGCATTGCACTGGGTACCTTGAGAAGTTATCTTATGGGAAATATGGTTGGGCACTTCAATTTCTGAGACCTTCAACTCTGATCTTCCTTTCAGAAGCACTGCCTGCGCTCAATGCCAGAACTGTCATTCAGACCTGATGATTTATCACTTAGTGTTAACGGAAATTATTGCGAGGATCTTATCTGGTCAGTCCCCATTCAATTAAAATGTGTTTTTATTGTGGTTGCTTTTTTTCTTTTTACTCTTTTGCCTCTCCCTTTTTATGATAAATTTAATAATTAATAATGACACTTGGATAATAGTGATAATATCTACAGTAGTGGGAATTTTCTTTTACTAATTTCCTTTCTATTCATCTTTCACTTTTAATTAGTTCAATTTCAGATTTGTCCATGATTGATAGAAGAAACATCAGGGGCCCCTAATCTCTCGTGGGTTCCATGTGTATTTTGGTTGTAGGAGTCTCTATCAGTTCCTAATTCTAGTTTCCACCTCCTCTGTACCTCTAAATACTCCATCAGGGATGACAACAAAGCCTTTTGGCAGCCTGGCATTGCTGGCGAGTTCCCTGTGCTGCCCTCTTGATAATGATTCATGGTGAGTTGTGAAGGGGCCGGAGATGTCCTAGACCCCAGGCCAGAGGCTGGCTGTCCACCAACTGGGTAGAAAAACAGATCTGACGATGTCAGGACGTCCTCCAGGTAGACCAGTTACCAAGATCTGTCCTTGGTCCTGAAAGAAGCTGTTTTGTCTTACCTCGCGTTGGAGCGCGGGCTGTGTGCTTGGGCTCGGGGACAGGCTGCTCAGGAGCGGCGGGCTCGCTGACGGGCTGCTGGGGCTTGGTCTTCTTTATAGGCATAGGCTGTGGGAGGACCTGTTTGGGGAAGCCCTTGAAGAACCACGCCCCAGAACGCTTCCACACCTGGGGGTGGAGACGTAGAGGATGAAGACATGCAGCCAAGCACTGTTGCCCCTGCCTCCGTGACTGCGGACTTGGAATTGTGCTCCCTGCCCACAGCACACTGGCACAATAGCCAGGACACTTTTCTTACCACTACACTGTCTTTTACAATTTTTATTTGATTTACACAATATCCCTGAACACTCAAGAGAGAGGGCCTGAGTATACGCATTTTCTTGATGGAGAAAGTTGAATATCAGAAAGGTTATGAACTGGTATAAGGTGGCATGGCCAAATTCACTCAAAAACTCAGGGACTTTTTCTGCCAGGGTTCACAGCTGAACTGGTTCCCTTTATACCAACCCTTTAAGACACATACCTGACCAGGTTCCCCAGACCCCAACTGCCACCCTGTCTCCCTGGTCCCAGAGAGGAAGGGAGAACTTGACAAAGACTGGAGGGCCTCCAGATGGGGCCAGTGCACTCACCTCTCTCTGCTCGATGCAGATTTTGCAGAGCCACACGGAATGCGGGCGGTTGTTGGAGGTCTCCACCCCACACTTGGTGCAGACATTCTAGGGACAAAACATAGTCCAGTGCACACTCACATAGGCCAGGCTCTGAGCTGCCAGTGAGCAGGAAAAGTGGCCGGGAAGGGTAGCAATGGAGATACATTCTGTGTTGGTGGATGTAAAGAGCTAGAATTCTCCTTGTCTCACCTCCCTCCCATGACAAAGGCCGGTTGGAATAGTTACAATTTGGGTCTTAATTTTCAATAACAAGAACTGGAATGACCCCCAAGCACTGGATGAAGGAATTCTCCAAGAGTCCCCGTGGGGTCTGAGTTTTCAGCACCCATACAGGGGAGATCATTGTCACGATTTTTTTAAGAGGAGAGGCCATATATCCATTTTGTTTACTAATTTATTTTTCTTCCTTTCCCAAATGAATCTGAGACAACTCAGACTACAGGTTCAACTCTTCAAGGAGAAGGAAGTTATGTGAGTAAATGCCACGGCTGTGTGATGCAGCATCACACTTTTGGCTGAGTTCCTGGAGTCAAGGCAGATAGGAAAGCCTACTAGGTGACAAAATTCTCACTATCTGGGTGCAACAGACAAGTTTTTTAGGAATAAACTCTCCCCAGTATCTCATTCTAAATAGATAAACTTTCCCCAATATTGCATTCTAAATGCTTGGACCACAAGCAGGAATTGCCAAGTGATGTTATGGACGTCTCCAGCTGGGTTGTTCCCTGAATTCCTTTCCTGGGAATTAGACAGACCAAGGATAGTCGTATCTCTGTCCTAGAATTGTTGAGGGCAGACAGCCTGAGGAGAGGGTACAGGGTGGAGAAGTACAGGGAGGCCCCTTCACAAATGAAGGCTCAAGAAGCCCGGTGGTCCTCACATGGCTGGAGAAGGGTTTTCTAAGTCACTCGCACTATAACCCAGGGTAAGAGAATGCTGGGTAAGCCTTCCACATACACAGAGGTGTAGACGCATGCCCAGCATGCTCTTTAGCCTGAGGCATAACTTGCTAAGCCACACCCAGGAGGCTTGCATGCTCAACTGTAACTCATGTCCTACTTCAAGCTCCCAAGTGCATCCTGGATAGAGCTGAGCTCCAAGAGGACAGAAGGGTCACAGTGACTCCCAGGGGAGGAACCAGGATCAGGGTACCTCGGAAGACAGCCAGGCATGGCAGCATCCCAGAAGGAATCACATTCTGGCAACTACTCTTCAGGATCCAAGCACCATCCCCAAGACCCAGGGACCCTCAGGGCTCAAGCCCAGGCCTGGCCCTTCTGCACGTGATGAGCAGGGAAGAGGAGGGCGCTGGTACCTTCTTGCAGTCCTCACACACTACGCAGGCAGAGCCCAGCATCCCCAGCTGTTCTCCACACAGTATGCAGCGGTTCACCCCGTCCCCAGCCACATTCTTCCTCATGTTCTCCAGACGGTCCACCAGGCGCCTGGAAGCAAAGACAGGGTAATAAGCACCTTATTACCAGGAAGCACCAGCATCTCCCACAGGATCAGGCTGACGGTCTTACCCTTCTTTGAGTCACGGACTCTTGAGCATCTAATGATGACTGTTGGACCCCTGCCCAGAAAGAGGCACATGCACATGACATTCTGATGCATTTTCAGATCACAGAACCCATATCCCATATCTCCCACCTATTCTGTTGACTGCAGATTAAGAACCTTATCTAGTCCTCTCTATCTCCTGTCACCTCCTCCAAGGAAACTGCCTCCTGGGCTCCAGATCTCCTCATCTAATTGTCTACATGATGTCTTCCCTTCGATGTCTTCACAGGCGTATCAAACTTGTGCTTTCAACTGAACTCCATCTCGGCTGCTCCCCATCCTCTAATGTACCTCCTCCTGTTCTCAAGAAATGGCACCAACTTGCTCAAACCAGGAATCTGGGGGTCTTCCTTGACCCCCTCCTCCCCGATAATCAGTGATCCAACCAAATTCTATTGCATCTTCCTCCCTAACATGTCTAGAATCCACCCATTTCTCTCCATCTTCAAGTCACCGTCATCTCCCCTAGGGGACCGTAGTAACCTCTTAATAATCTCCCTGCTTTCATTCACCGCCTTCTGTGATCTGTTCTCCCCACCACAGCCACGGTGCTATTCCTAAAACATAAATCTGATTATGCCACTCCCACTCCACTCTCTAAAACCTTTAATTGGTTCCCATTTCACGAGGTTTCCACACCCTATGTGATCTGACCCCAAGTGAAACCTTAAACCTCTTCTCCCTCTTGGTCTTTTTTGAGGAAGATTAGCCCTGAGCTAACTACTGCCAGTCCTCCTCTTTTTTGCTGAGGAAGACTGGCCCTGAGCTAACATCCGTGTCCATCTTCCCGTGCTTTATATGTGGGACGCCTACCACAGCATGGCTTGACAAGCGGTGCCATGTCCACACCTGGAACCTGAACCAGTGAACCCCGGGCCGCTGAAGGGGAACATGCGAACTTAACCGCTGCGCCACTGGGCCAGCCCCCTCCCTCTTGGTCTTGCTTTCAACGCTCTCCTTCAATGGTTCTCTCAGTGTACTCACCAGACCGTCAGCATCAGGCTCACCTGGGAACGTGTTAGAAACACACATCTTTGGGCCCCTGCCCCAGACTAACCGGATCAGAGTTTCTGAGGGTGGAGCCCAACAATCTATTTTAACGAGGCCTCCTGTGGATCCTGATGCACACGCAAGATCGAGAACCATTGCTCTGGTTACTCAGGTCTTGGAGTTCCAGTTCTATCTGCCTCAGTACTTTTGCACATTCTGCTCCTTGTGCTTGGAATACAGTCTCCACCCCAACACACGTATTTGTGATCTCTCTCACACACACACACATACGTACTTTACTGGCCAAGATTCCCCTCATGCTTCAAAATTCCAGCTGAATTATCACTTCCTCTTGGAAGCCTCTCTGACCGTCCATTTTATTTCTTCTAATAACAACCCTGTACTTCCGCACAGCGCTTGTCACATGTATAAGTAACTGTGAGATTATCCGCATTGACTACTTAGTTAATTGTGAGTCCATCTCTGGCTGCCCCTTGAACTATGGGGTCCTGGGTCAGGGACCTCGTCTGTCCCATTCCTTGCTATGTCCCTTGGCCCAGAGCGAGTGTTCACACATGATGGTTGAACCAATGAGTGAATGAATGAATGAATGAGGGCAGCCCACTTTCCACATTTGTATCCAGCCAGCGCAGGCTGACCTGAGCATCAAGTGACTTATGATGACAGCTTGTACTTATACAGCACTTACGATACGCCTGGCAGGGTACGAAGTGCTTTGCCTCCCAACCCTAGGAGGTAGACACTGCTATTTTATGCGTGAGGAAAGCAAGGCACAGAGAAGTTAAATGACTTGCCCAAGGTCACACAGCTAGAAAGTGGCAGAGACAAAATTAGAAGCCGGTTTCATGTGCATCACATCAGGGCTTCTCAAACTTCACATGCACACAGATCACGTGGCCATCTTGTCAAAATGCAGATTCTGAAACTCCAGGTCTGGAGGAGGGCTGGGGTTTCTAGAAAGCTCCCAGGTTCCCAAGTGCTCCCGCATGATGCCACTGGTCCCTGGGCATACCCTAAATGGCAAGGCTGTATAACAAGCACAGCTGCAGGGCATCCTGGGCCAGTCTCAGGTGGTTTTTTTGACACTTCCCACCAGCTTGAAGTCACTTCCTTGCCCTTCCCTCCAACAAGATGTCACTATCCCCACTCCAGCCACAGCCAGAGGACACGGATGGAGCTGGCCCCTGCCCAGCCCTCCACGGCCTGGATCCCAGCTGAGGACACAGTGGGATAGCGTGAGAGCCACTGGGATGGGACACGGGCATCGCGGGTTCCCTCCCAGCACTGCCTGGCAGCTACATGATGCTCACTCTCTCCACAGGCCCCCCGTGCTCCTGCCCGCCCCTGAAAGCGCTCTGCTAGCGAGTTATAAACAGCAGCTTCTCCCTTCGTCTTCCATTCAGCACCCAAGGAAGAGCCAACAGCAGCCTGTGGGCTCCGGGGCCCCCGCTGTGACCAGATGGAACAGAGCTGCTCAGGGAGCAGGGGGTGCAGACCCGAGGGCAGCCCGCTCTTCCCTTTCTCCCCTCCCCCATGCCCTGACCCCCTCCCCCTGTTTTCCCTAGAAATCGCTTTCATAGGAGGATGGAGGCGGTAGCAACCAGGAGCGAGCCCCCATCCGAGGTCTCAGAACACCCAGAATAACAGTGGCCAACGTTTACCAAGCCCCTCACTGTGTGCCAGGCGTGGAGACAGGCACTCCATCTGGATTTTCTTAACGAGTCCCTCCAGCAGCACTATAAGATAAGGAACATTCTTGTCTCCATTTTCCAAGTGAGAAAACTGAGGCACAGGGAGGTTAAGAGGTTTACCCAAGTCACACAGCTGGGAGGTAGAGAAAGCTGGGGTTCAGAGCCAGGCAGCCTGGCTCCTGAGTCCCTGTCCTTCACTGCTCCACCTCGTGCCACCACCGCCGAGCAGAGCCACGGGAGCTTCTGGAGCAGTCCAGTCCTACTCTGCTCAGTGGCCCTGCCTTCCACACCCTAAGGGACCCTCCAGCACTGGGAGTACCATGTCACACACACACTGTCGCCCCAGACGGCTCTGCCCCACCCGCCTCTCGCTCCCTGAGGTTGGCACAATGCACCACCAGCTGAGCCATCATCTTGTTCTCCCAAGAATCCTCAAGATGGGTCGAGAAATCTGGATTTTACCCCCAGATTTTGCCTCTCTGGGCTTCAATTTCCTCATCTACGAAACAGAAGATGTTAGGCGAAACCAGCTGTTGTCAAACTGTGCTTGATGGCACCCCAGGGTTCCTTCGAGGCAGTTTAGGGGCCGCCCACTGTCGTGGTGTGTTAGGAAGGATTCTGAGGGGCCAGGAGACCCCATTTCAGCCAGAGCCTGTCTGCACTTGTCACTTTGGTTTGTTTGGGCTATTGAATTAGATTTCCTTTGGAAAGTTGGTTCCATGGTTTAAAGAAACAGTTGGAAGTTGTCTGGAACAGGTGAAATTCAGGATACCTTTCAATAAGACACTGAAGTGAGCTAACAGAAGCCGAGGATGGTAATTACGTGGTGACATTTTTCTTGTACACACCTACTTTCTTGCTCTCACCTCTTTTCTCCTTCCCCCACTGCCCTCATGAGGAAATGGTTAGAGTTTGTTCTTCCCACTCTATCATTAGGGGTCCCAAAGCACAGAGAGGGTGAGAGGCTTGCCTGAGGTCACTCAGCCAGGGCGGGAATCTACTTCTCTGCTTCAGTAAATCACCTTTCTTTCCACGACGCCCCCAGGGCCTCCTGCCTCAGGTCAAGCCTTGCCGACCCAGCTCGGGAAGAGAGAGTGGGACAAAAGATCCAGTTCTGAACTGTGGTGTGCTTTGCTTGGGAACTCAGAAGGCTCCCTGACTCCCCTCGGAAAATAAGGGTCCTGGATTCACCCACCACTTGCAAACCCCCATTCTAGCCTCTCTACCAAGATGCCCGCTCCTTCCACCATTCAATCCTAAATGGCGAAAAGCCCTATTAACACGCCTTGTACTGGGAGTGTCTCATTAGCTTCTATCAGTGGCAGCAAATGGCACGGAAAAACAACAGATTTAAGATCATTATTCAGATGTCTCAGCTCGGGCACCCTTGTTATTTGTGGATTCGGTACAGACCAAGAAAGAGAGAAGCGTGTGGGGGCCACGGGCAGCCCTTTCTCTGCTCGAAGACGGTGGTGAGCAGCCTGCCCCTTGCACACCTTCTCTGAAGCCCCAGACGCTGGGACCTCAACATGGAGGGCCCCAACCGCCAAGGAGTATAAACTTGGAAATAAACTTTGCAGGAAGCTAAATCGAAATGATGTTACGGGAGATCATGAGTCACAAATGGGTCTTTATCCTGGTGATAAGGCAGCTCAGCTTCTTTGCCCCAGAAGCCACGTTTGTTGTTCCCAGTCTTGGCAGGAGGGCCCTAAATGCATCACGGAAGATGCTCTCAATCCTCAATTCAAGTCAATCTCCCAGAGATCATTAAGAGAATATCAATGCATGGGGCCCCATCAAAACCCTCTCAGCCACGGGTACCAGCATTTCAGCCTGCAGCCCTGTTGAGATCTGCTGTGTGGAGGGATGTTGCCAAAATTTACGGTGTACTTCTAGATCACCTGGGGAGAGCATTCAACATTCAGACACTGATGCTGCGGGGCTGGGGTGAGGCCTGGGAGTCTGCGTTTGGGAGCGGCTCCCTGTAGGGTCCTGATGCTGGTGAATCCCTGGCCACACATGGAGAAATGCTGCAGGAAGGAGGTTGCGGGACAAATCACATGGAAAATGCTCTCCATATTATAAGTGGGGAAAAGACCCCAAACCCAGGATGCAGAGCTATGATCAGCGTGTGAGCATGGTTTGGACATGGTCATGTGGACATCCTCCTTGTGTGCACTGGACAAAATAAACAAACAAACAAATCAGGAAGGGAACACACTAAAATATTCAGAGTGATTACCACTGGTGGTGGGATTATAAGTAACTTCTATTTCCTTCTCTAATGCCTCTACCACCCCCTCTCCTTAATAACCCAATTAGCTGGACTTCCCTATACTTCCTTAACTTTCCACAGTGAATGTGTATTATCCTTACATTAGAAGATAAAGTGCTTGGGGTTTTTTTGGCTTTTTTGCTGAGGAAGATTCGCCCTGAGCTAACATCTGTGCCAGTCTTCCTCTATTATGTATGTGGGTCACTGCCACAGCATGGCCACCGACAAGCGGTGTAGGCCCGTGCCCAGGATCTGAACCCATGAACCTGGGCTGCCAAAGTGGAAAGTGCTGAACTTAACCAGTAAGCCTGGGGTTGGCCCCAAGAAAGTACATTTTTGAAGGAAGGGAAAACATAAGCCAATGGTTAGAGGACATGGGTTTGAATCCTACCTTTTATCCAGTTAATGACCTTGAAAAGTCTTTGTTCCCCGGGCGCCCTCTTTCTAGACTATAATGTGAGGGGTTCGATGAGATGCACCTCAAGTTTCCTCCTGGGGCAACATTCAGGGGTCCTCAGATTCTGAGGCCGAAACACCGAGAATTCCCCTTGTGCTTTGACATCGAGGGACCCTCAATGACTAAGAGAAGACCTGTCTGCACGGGTGGGCCGGTTTTGTCTGCCTGCCTCATGTTTCCACGTTAAGTGCCCAATTCCCTGGACACTGTAAGTGGCTGTCACTCTGCTTCTGTCTCTACATCCCGACTAGCTTTACACCTACGACCCTTGCCTCGCATCCAGGAAGCACACCCGTCACCGGGCTGTGTGCTTGGGGGGAGCTGTTGGTGACTCAGTGAAGTTGGGAGGGTACCTCCCATTCCCCACGATGCTCCCAAAGGAGCCAGAAAGGGTCTGTCCCCTCCTCTGGGCACCAGCAGATGACTCTGGAGGTGGTGGGAAGTGCATTCCCACCTCAGAGTGAGCTTGCTGTCCAAATGCACACAGACGGGCTCTTCATTCACTGGACAAACGTTTATGGAGCACCTGCCATGGGCAAGTAGACAGTGAGGACCCGACAGGGAGCACAACAGATGTGGTCCCTGCCCTCGTGGAGCTGGCCTTCTAGGGAGGGTCTCAGACATCATTTAAACAATCACATAGAGCATCATAATTACACTCCTAGTAAGTACCCTGAAGGACAAGGACAGGCAGCTGTGAGAACTCATAAGGGAGGGACATGAGCAGTCGGGAAGGGGCCTCAGAGGAAGCGACTATTAAGTTGAGACCCGAGGATAAAGACGAGCCGACCCACTAAAGAGGATGAGGAAAAGCACTGGGAGAAGAAGGCAAAGCATGTGCAAAGGACCTGCGAGATGTTCGGTGTGGCTGCTGGGCTGGATGGCAGGAGGTGAGGCTGGAGCGGTGGGAGGGGCCACTCCAAACAGGGTCTCGAGTCTGAGTGATGTGACGGCATTAGACGGCTTTGAGCCGCGGAGGCTCAGCTTCCCGCATTTTGAGACGACATGTGGACACGTGAATGGAGCCCTGGAGGCTCGGAGCAGGCAGTTTCCGATGCTGCCATGGTTCCAGTTAGAAGGAGGCAGGCAGGTCCTTGGGCTTTGTCCACACATGAGGTGGGACCAGGGCTCTTGAAACTACAAGACCGTCCCGAATGTGTCTAACTCAGTAGTGGTAAAGAGTATGCCGGGAGGGGGACCACAAAATGCCACTGCACTAGAGGCTTCAAGGAGCCAACCCCTGTGTCCGTTTCCTTTTGCTGCTGTAACAAATTACCACAAACTTAGTAGCTTAAGACAACACATATTTACTATCTGAACAGTTTGGAGATCAGACATCTGGCACAGGGCTCTCTGGGCCCAAGGCAAGCTGTTGGCAGGGCTGCGCTCCTTCTGGAAGCTCTAGGGGGAAATCCGTTCTCTTGCCTTTCCCAGTTTCTAGAAGCTGCTCGTATCCTTGGCTTGTGACCCCTTCCCTCCATCTTCAAAGCCAGCAGTTGCATTTTCCAATCTTGCTGGGCCTCTGACCCTCCTGCCTCCGGCTTACAAGGACCCAGGTGATGACATTGGGCCCAGTGGATCATCCAGGACAATCTCCCATCTCAAGATTCTTAACTTAATCGCATCTGCCAAGTCCCTTGGGCCATGTAAGGTCACGTACTCAGGGACTGGGATGTGGATGTATGGGGGGGCATGTTCTCCCCACCACACCCGCATTCCTGCCCCATCCGATTCCACCTCATTCAGGTGTGAATCAGGCTCCAGCCCTCCTCTCCAGGCCAGGTTTGGGCAATTCCTCCCTGCCTGGCTGGGACACCAGGAAAGCCAGGTTTTGGACACCACGAGGTTCAAGTCACCTTTTCCAGGTGCTCAACCCCAGCGAAGCCTAGACTCCCTACACACAAGCACACACCTGCACACATACACTTTCAGAATTTAGAAATAGGAGGCAGTTACGACGCAGGTGTCGAGTGCCAATTCTGGAGCGAGCTTGCCTGGGTCCGCATGCGGACGTTGCTACTTCTTAGCTCTGTGACCTCAAGAGAGTTACTCAACCTTTCTGAGCCTCCATTTTTCTCCTGTAAATTAGGGGAACAAAGTCTTTACCTCCTAGGATTTTTTTGCAAAGATAAAATGAGAGTGTTTGTAAAATGCCCAGAACATGGTACCTGCACAGTAATGGTTGCTGCTAATCATTTCTTCTGGAAATTTGTGGCTTTTATAACTCCCCTTACTCACATTTTTTCTATGTAACCAGAGTACTATAATTTGCCCATGAAATCCGTCTTTCTAAAGCTTTTAAAGTGGCTGCAGAGACTGGAAATTGACGAGATTCACGTGCCCATCTCAAAATACACACGGATGGCACGGCGACTCACACAGGCACGTGGTAGAGGCACATGTCCATGTGCACCTGCGAGTGCACACACACACACATGCACGTGTGTGCTCGGCACCTGCATACGGAATGCACGCAAGGCTGCCCGTCCTCCGCCCTTGCAGGGAGGCCAGCCCCGTTTGGCCACCTTCTGCAGACAAGGATATAAGCCAACGGCGGGCCTGACCGTGCCTGTTTGCTAAGCTCAGGCTCCCTGAAAAAGTCCCAGCTGGCCTCGGAAACATTCGGGCAACTGCTCTGAGTTTTCAAACAAACCAGTAGAGCCGCAGCATCCCGGTGAATGTCGACGGATCTACGATGGCGCCAGGAAGCAGGCTTAACGTGGCGCGCTGCAGAGCCGAGAGATAGCCTGTCAAGGTACGATGGGTTTGTGCACCGATGCCTGAGTCGGCGAGGGAAATGGCCAAACCCGGGCTTCCACCACTGACAGCATGGGGCCGGAGCAGCTGCCTTAGAGCAGCGGTCGACCACGGCTGCACGACTCATAAAAACACAGCAAAGCGGGAGAGAGGATGCCATGTTGTCTCTTTGTCTGTCTGACTCTCACACACACGTACACACACACACACTCCATCAATTCCAGAATCATGCTGCTTTTCTCCTCACCCTAATCGCTGGTGGGGGGGGGGGGGGGGGGATATTACCGTCAAGTTTATTAAACTTGGCACTCTCGGAAGTTCAGATCGGGCCACTCGCTGTGAACAGGGACACGGCTACTGTGGCGGGGGCTGGCTTGAGGCCCCAGTGCCAGGCTCTCTCAGGAGCCTGTCCTTAAGTGACCGAGCCGCTCTGTCATGAAGCGATGCAGCTGGCACGCAGGGGGCGTGCATCTCAGACTCATTAATTCTCGCTGTTGTTGGTTACTGCCGCCACCCGGGGAGCCGTAGATCCTAACCCCTCTCCTTGACGGATTGTGAATGGGATTGCTGCCTGGGCCTCCGCTCTGCAGGGAAGGGGGTCACCCAGCTCAGAGCTGGAAACGAGGGAACCAAGACAGAAAGACAGTTAGAGAAGTCAGCCGAGCCAAGGCAGTCAAGGCCAGGCAAGGTGCTGGCCATTACCAACCCAGAAATAGCAACGGTACCCAGGAACTATGCTAAGCACCCTACGCATATAGTTTCTTTAAGCCACCTACAACCTGTGAGATCAGTTCTATTATTCATCCTCTTTTTACAGATGGGGAAACCGAGGCACACAGAGGGGAAGTCACCTGCCCAAGGACACAGAGCCTGCGAGCAGCAGAGATGGGATTGGAGGCCAGGTCCAGCTGCCCAGATGCTGCCGCCAGCTGTAGGAGAACGAAGTCTGTATTTCATGGCAGTGCTTGCCACTGGGGCTCTTTCGAACCCTCCACTGGCCCTTTCCCGTTGTAGAAAGTGGAGTCGAGAGAGCATGGTGCTGAGCCGCGGGGCCCAAGGGTCATTGCAGGGGAGAGGGATGAACCATCCCACTGGAGGAGGAAGTGTGTAAGATGGCACAGTTAACCTGAGTGAATACCTCAGACACCCCGTAAATTACTGACCTCTGAAACCCCTGCAGGCGTCTGTCAGTTGCCTCCCTACCTGCACCCCAAAAGGCAACAGGATGAGGGGGAATGACACGTTCGAGTTCAGAGTCTGACTTGGCCGTGAAACAGCTGTGTGCCCCTGAGCGTGCGTCTTACCTCTCCAAGTCCTCTCGGCCATGAAGGAGAGACCACAGTCTGCCTCTCGGCAAGAACGTTATGAGGACTAAAGGAACGTGACATATTGGGAAGTTCCTAACAGTGCCTGCCATAAACGTTTGTCTCTCTCAAGCAGCAGAACAGGACTCTAACCCTGGAGCCCGCTGACCTGGGTTCGTAATCCCAATTCTGTTGCTTATTAACTGTGTGGCCCTGGGCAAGTAGCTTAAACTCTCTATGCCTCAGTTTCTTCATCTGTAAAGTGGGGATGATAATAACATGGCCTAATGCACAGCGTCGTTGTGAGGATTACATAAATGAATCTACCTAAGCTCTGAGTGCAGAGCCGGCACGTGGGGCTCTTGTTAAGAGTTCCCCAGAAGGTGAGTGTGGTTGCAGGAAAATTCTGGAGTTTGTTTCTTCTCCCTTTTTTGAACCACTCAACAAAAGGCTAGAGCAGTGGTTCTCAACAGGCGGTGATGTCGCTCCCTAGGAAGCAATGGGGATGTCTGGAGACATTTTGGGTTGTCATTGCTGGACGGGGGTTACTACAGGGACGCTGCTAAAAAATCCTATAATGCACAGGACAGTCCCACCACAAAGAATTATCTGTCCCCAAATGTAAATAGTGCTGAGTTGGAAAAACCCTGGGCTAAGAGTCTCAGAGACCACATGGTCCAGCCTCACCCCCTGAGGTCAGTGATCCCATGAGAGGCTCCGTCAGCTGGGTTTAGGGTTCACTCACCGTGAATTATTCATTCAACACATATTCATTTGTTCTCCAGGCACTGGGCTAATTAAGGAATTAAGCAGATTTCCATGATCATCTCGTCCGAGCCGATTCCATAAGGTACTAAGTCTGGAGGACATTAGAAAGCGTTGATCCAATCCCTGGGAAAACTGGGGTACTCAGGATTTCTGAACATTGGGGCGTTCCGAGTCTCCCCCAAACCTGATGAAATCTATGAATATTTCTTCTCAAAAAATGTACATAGGCACATGCATAAATGTGTCTATAATATCAGGAGGCTCGAGCAGCCCGGAACCCTATCCACAGAATGTCTAGGAATCCAGTTCAAAAAAGAAAAAAGTTGGGCGGTCCTTTAGAAAGAGGAGAGTGGCATCTGGCTTACTGTTGGCTTGTCGAACCACAGGAAAGACACCTGCCTAATGAGAAGCAGCAAGTTCCAAGCATTATTACTCACTTCTCCCTCTGGCCACATTTTGGAAAAATTCTGTGCCAACAATACAGAGGATGGTGGAACTGAGATGGGAGGTGCTAGGAGTCCAACAGATTCTGTCAATAACAGGTCTGCCCCTGTCTCTCTGACTTCCTCCTCCATCACAGCATCTGGACACCCAGGTTAATGACAAATCCTAATTACTTTTTTGGGCCCATCTGTTTAGAGAAGTTGACCTCGAATGGAAGCCACCTGGCTGCCTCTCCCTCTGCAGGCAGGATAGTGAGCAAACGCCTTTGAGAGGCTCTGGACAGAAGGAAATGTAATAAGGATGCAGGACCTACTATGGGAAAAACAAAAACAAAATCCGCAAACACAGATTTCCCCAGGCAAGGGTTTAATTCCAGACTTAATACATTCTAAAACTCCCCTGTCCACGCCATGGGTGTCTGCCCAAGTCACAGAGGCCCTCTGCAGACTCAGGACGAGCACTGCCAGCCGTGTGTGCACAGCCTGGCACCTCCGGCCACAGCTGATTGGATGAGGGGTGGGCACTCAGGGTGAGCTGGGCCAATCAGAGTTCTTCCCTGGGAACTTGGAATTAGGACTAAGAAAAGCTATGACAACTGGGGACATAGAATGGGTTAGGATTTTCTAACATGTGGGACGGGAAGCAGACCTTTCATGAGGCTAGGCTGTGTTCCCTTCTCGGATCCCTTGAGATATCTCTGTGGCCTGATATTAAATTCTCCTTTTTGCAGAAAGTGCTGGAGTCTGCAAAGGTGGTCACCGTAAATGCCTCCCTTCCCTGGACATGTAAGTCATTCTTCCCCGCAGGAGACGGGATCCATTCCCTCCTCCAACAGAACGTGGTGGAGCGCTGCCCTACCAGGTCTGTACCTAGCTGTTAAGAATCCTGGCAACTTCCATCTTTGCTCACTCGGGATCCAGCTGCCAGGTAAAGGAGCTGAGGCCAGGCTACTGAATCAGAAAAGATCCCATGGAGAGAGAGGACCACTTAGAGAGCAACGAAGCACAGACATGGGACCCAGGCACCAGCTGAATGCAGCCAAGTGCAGACCCCAGCTCATGCCACATGGATCAGAAAACCCACCCAGTGGAGCCCTGCCAGAATCCCCAACCCCCAGAATCATGAAAAGTAATACTCTATTGTGGCTTTCAGTCACTAAGTTTTGGGTGTTTTGTTAGGCAGCAGTAGGTGAAATAATTCAGCTGGATTAAATTCCTTTCTTGCAGGCGAAGTGTCCTAACTAATATAGAAAGTCTGCAGCAGGAAGGGCATGCAAAATAAACTCTGAGATCCCACTTAGCACTAGAACACAGAACACAGGGGCAAAATGAGGCTGTTTGATGAGTTTCCCTCTGGCCATCGTCTCTCCCTCCGGGGATGCTGGAGCGAGCAGAGCTGGGTTGAGGGCTGAGGGGAGAGTGCAGGTTTAGAGAACCCCTCGGGTAGAAGCAATGAGCCTCCAGGGAGAGAACCAGCTCGGGTCTGCTGCAGGGCCTGGTGCTCCCCGGGGCTGCCTGGGGTGGCTGACTCCTGCCGAGCTGCCCCAGGGAGGCAGCGCCCCCGGGAGGCCTGAGGGCCATTCTCCCCTCGCACTCTCAGAGCCCCAGGAGCCTGGAGACCAGTTCTGGTAGCTCTGGGGGTACAAACAGATTAATACCATCTGGAAGAAATCACTGGCCCAGCACAGAAGGGGTTCTAGATCCCCAAACGTCTCCTCCAAACCTGAGCTTTTAAAATTTCCAAGTTCTGCAGAGTCTAAGAGTTTGGGGCCAAGACTTCCGGAACGACACCTAATAGTTAAGAGCAATATTCTGAGGGTCAGCCAGACAGGGCTGTGTATCTTGGCCCTGTGTGACCTTGGGCGAGCGACCTAACCTCTCTCAGCCTCAGTTTGCTCACCTGCAAAATGGGGATAATAATGCCACCTACTTGATAAGGTTGAGAGGAGCAGTTACTGAGTTAGCCCATAGGAAGGTTTTAGGTTCAGAGGTTGGCACGCAGTAGGTGCTCAGTAAATGATACCCACTATGGTGATTATTTATTACGTTTATTAACAACGATTTCACACCTCTCCCAGGTGGCTTTCCCGTGTAATAGAAAAGAAGCTTCAGCCTCACAGAGCTGGTGTCTGGACCCAGAAGGGTCCCCAGATACATCTGCCATTTTAACAGTTAGAAGGAGCTCGTTTACTCTGAGAGGGGCAGCCAGCAACACAGTACGGGGTCCTCCCCCAGCCACCCCCAAATGCCACAGAGTCTGAGCAGGAAGGTCCTGAGAATCAGACTGACCGGCCTCATTGGATGGGTGGGGAAACTGAGGCCGCCAAGCCTCACTAACCGAGAGCCTCGGATTCTGAAGAGGGAGCCCTGACGGCATCCCGTTTGCAGCCTCGCTTCTTGTCTGATGCGTGGCTTTGCGTTCATCTGACTCTGCTCTGATCCCGCTCCAGGGAACCATGGGTAGAACAGAGTGAGGGCGGGTTGGCGCTTACAGGACACAAACAGCGCTGGGTTTGCCTCTGGCGATGCTGCCAGCGAGGGCTGGCTGCTGGAGGTGCAGGGAACCGGCCACAGCCAGAATCCCCCGGGAACGCCCTCCCCGCTCTAGCGGCAAGCACCCCATCTCAGCAGAGGGACACACTCTGTCACCAAGGCTTGGCCCTGCTTCCTTGGAAGCCTCTCAGATCCCTTGCCGCGGAAGCCAGGGGCTGCCAGAATTCCAGGGCTCGCCAAACAGGAGTCTCGGCGCATAATTCTAGAGCGGAGGCCTTGGCCAGGGGCAAAAACTGAGCTTCCTGAGCAAATGCACTGTTAGATGATTGCCACCACTCATTGACATGCGCTCTGTGCCAGGCACCACGATGATCCTTCATGTGCTAACTAAACACTCACCAAGAAGGACAGCTCATGCTATCCCTGTTATGCAGATGAGGAAACTGAGTCACAGAGAGGTAAAGTGGCTTACCTAAGGCCACACAGGGAGTAAGTGGCAGAGCTGGAATTTGAACCCAGGTCTCTCTGACTCTGGGGCCCCAGGTATCAACCACTGGCTATTCCACCATGTCATCAGGTTACTCGAGGCAATGTGGGAAGACATGGAAGACAAGGCAGAGACCCCACCTACTCTGTTCTAGAATGTTCAAGCTGGAATCTGCTCAGGCCACAGAGACCCCCTTAACTTTGCCCCCAGAGGCAGCCCAGTGGCTGTGTTTGTACAACACAGCCGGCACCCCTGGCCACAGCTCACTGGACGAGGGATAGCCCCTGACATCAGCCAGCCAATCAGAGTGCCTTCCCTGGGAACCTGGACTCTGGACTCTCCAGCCTCTTGGCCACAGGAAACGTAGAAAGAAATTGGGGGCAGCATCGTCCGCCATCGTCACTCATTGACTCAACAAATATTTTACTGCACACCTACTATGTGCCAGGCTCTGCGGATTCAGTGGTGAACAAAACAGGCAAAAATCTCTACCCTCAGGAATGCTATAATCTAACGGGGAGAGACATACAATAGTCAAACGAAATGTGTAAAACACAAAATGTGTTAGCTGGTGGCAAGTGCCATGCAGGAAAAAGGTGGAGGGGAGTTCTTGCTTCCAAGCGTTTACCCTTCACATCCATGTCCCTCCTTTCTGAGGCTGAGGCCCACTGTTGGGTGAAGTGAACACACACGCATACACACACACTCACACTCACACACATGTTCCAAGACCTCCAGCCTAGACAACTGCTCACTCCCGATATATCTTTTAAAAAGCAAAACAAAAGCTGAACCCTATAAGCAGGCCTCTCGAGATCCATCCCTTCAGCAAGTTCCTGAAGATGCTGACGGAGGGTCGAGCATGAAGCCGACAGGCTGTGGTGGGTGTTTGTCAACTGTCAACAGTGCCTTGGATCTCCCCAGCGCGCCCTGAGCAAAATTATCTGCAGAGGCTCAAAGCAAAGGGACTCACTTCCTGCATGTTCGCAGCATCATTTTCCACTCAAGAACCTTGTTAAGCCCTAGCTGACTGTGTGGGGAGAGAGATAAACGGGTACCTCGGGACCTAAATCAGTTGTAAGCAGTTGGCAAAGGCTGCCCCTGGCTGAAGGGCCTGGGTGGGAGGACGCACCCCAGACCCCCTCCATTTCCCAGTGGAGATCCAATCTCTGAGGACCACTCTAGGGGCCTGGCATGCGGGCAGCTGAAGTTCCCAACCCGGCCAGGAGCTCCCCTTACACACAGACGGCCTCTCCTCCCATCCCCTCTCACTCCTCCTCACTGATGATCACCCGACCCCCGCTCCTCGCTTCTCAAGCCCACCCACACGCCACTCCCTCTCTCTAGCACCGTCCTTGCTCACTGATGTCGTCACTCTCTGACACACATGTCACACATCCTTCTTACAGCCCTTGCTTCTCTCCTATACACATTTTTAAATGTCTACCCTCCAAACCCCATTTTTTCCTTCCTCTTACTATTTATTAAACATGACGTATTACCAGGACCTGGGCCAGGTTGCACACGCATCATTTCACTTACTGCTTACAACACCCCATGGGATAGTTACTGTTATTTCTCCCACTCTAGTAGTGGGCACACCAAGCTCAGAGAGACAACGCGGCAGGCTCAGAATGGACAGCGGGCAAGCGGGGAGCTGGACAGAACCCGGGTTCTTCGAGTCCAGACCCACCAGGTTAACCTCTGTGGCCCTCCTCCCATGCTGGCTCCCCTTTCCGGATTGATTTCTCCAGCTCTCTTATATAATTCATTTCAATGTGCCATTCTGCGCACTGTCCCTCAGACATGCACTCGCTCCTTCGGCTGCACGTTCCAGCATCCACATGGCCAACGTCTCTACAGCATATTTCTGTGTAGCTGAAATGGGCAAAGACACCCTGTGCTTGCACACACATCCAGCCTCCGATGACACTCTCCCATTTCCTCATCAGATGATGCCCCCTCCCCCAGGAAGGAAGCCCCCACCCAGGCCAGTCCCCAGCCCCCTTGTGCAACAAGGATTCCATTCTGCCTGGGTGGGTGGCCTGGCGTGTCACAGATGACAAGCCCCACTGGCAGCCCAGCCCCGCCCCAGCACAGCCCCTGAGCATCACGGCCTCGGGGCCTCTCGGAACGCCAGGAATGGCAGGCCTCACCCGATCCGCTCCTGCTCCATCTCTTCCATCTTCTCGGCGCGAGCGATCACCCTGTTGATGATCTCCTTCTCCTCATCTGTCAGCTCTTCCTGCTTCCTCTGTCTGTCGGGCTGGCCGCTGGGGTGGACGGACCAGCCTGTCTGGAGCCTGAAAGGTAATTTGGGAAGGAGTGAGGCTAGAGAGAAGCCCAGTAGGCAAGGTGGAGTAGTGGTTAGGCTGAAGCCCCTGGAGTCTGGTAAGTCAGTTCGAATCCCTCCTGGGGGACTCTGGGCAAAAGGCTCATGTCTCACAGAGCCTCAGTTTGCTCATCTGTACAACGGGACACACGTCCCCTCCTCACACGGTCCTAATGAGTTTATTTTTATTAAGGGTGTAGCACGTGGGAGACACCCCATAAGCGGCATTTGCAGGAAGCCCGTGGGAACCTGCAGGGTGACGGTGTTCTCAGGAAAAGAAGCCAGAACAGTAGACTTCACAGCTGGAGCGGAAGCAATTCTGGGAGGGCTGTCTGAAGCCCTGGGCCCCAGGTGGACCCCAGCCCCAGCCTGGCACAGACATTTTTTTGGACCACAGACATTTTTCTTAAATAGAAATTTAAACTAGTTGCCAATTAGGTTTATACCTCTCTTTTTTTTTTTTTTTTTTTTTAGGAAGATTAGCCCTGAGCTAACACCTGCTGCCAGTCCTCCTCTTTTTGATGAGGAAGACTGGCCCTGAGCTACCATCCGTGCCCGTCTTCCTCTACTTTATATGTGGGACGCCTACCACAGCATGGCTTGCCAAGCAGTGCCATGTCCACACCCAGGATCCAAACCGGCAAAACCCGGGCTGCTGAAGTGGAACGTGCGCACTTAACCACTGCGCCACCAGGCCGGCCCCTGGAAATCTCTCTTGACTTCACATAAACATCCAGATTTCCAGCCTCATTAGCTCCTGCAGCATTTTGAGTTCCATCCTGTGCTCTTATGGCTTTTCCTTTTTTTAAAGCAAACACTTACATAGCACCTACTGGATGCCCACATTACTGTATTTAGTCCTCACATCATCCCTACTGTGTGCACACATTACCTCATTATCCCTCACCTCATCCCTACTACGTGCCCGAATTTCCTCTTTTAACCCTCACAGCATCCCTACAGGCAGGGATTGTCATTGTCTACTTACTGGTGAGGAGAGTCAGAAGTGGAGAAATCAGACCTCTTGCCCGAGGTCACGTGGCCGGAAGCGCAGAGGCGGGCTTCAGCCCCAGGTAGGCTGTGTGCTGACCCTCCACAGCAGCAGAATGGGGCACCTGCCCGCAGAGCCCGTGATGGTGCCGGGACCAGAGGCTGCTGGGCAGAGGGTGAGGGCTGCGTGGAATCGCCTTTTGACACTCAAAGTTGGAAATGAAAGGCCCCATGCTCCCACCTTAGCTGGTCTGCTCTGAAAAGCAGGGAAGGAAGACGGTGGAAGCAGAGGGAGCAGATGCCTTGGGGCGAGTCTTGCTGTGAGAAAGTGAAGGAGGCAGCGGAAATGCTGGTGGAAACGCACCTCGCCCAGGAGCAGGGACCTCCGGAGATGAACAGATGCTAAAGATGCTCAACCCCCTTCTCAGAACCCTCCAGTGGCTTCTCATTGACTCAGAATAAAACCCAGAACTACACAGAGTGGTGGGTGCACAACATTGTGAATATGCGAAATGCCACTGAATTGCACACTCTAAAATGGCTAATTTATGTTATGTGAATCTGACCTTAATAAAAATAAAACCTAGTCTTCTCGCCTATCTGCAAAATCCTACCTGATCTGACCTTAACCTGCCTCTTCATCCTCTTTGCCCCCTGCTCTCCCTTCACTCCAGCCACACTGGCCTCCCTGCTCAATCTTGAACACTGAAACCTTGTTTTTGCCTCAGGGCCTTTGCACTTGCTGTGCCCCCTTCCAGGAACACTTATCCCCCCAGATCTCCCATGGCTGGCTCCTTCTCGTCATTCAGAGAGGCCTTCTCTGGTCTCCCATTGCCCAGGTTCACTTTCTGTACTGCAGCCATCACTAATTGAAATTATCTTTTTAAAGATTTTTGTAATTTACCCGTTTGTTGCCTCTCTTCCTCCACCAGAATGTAGGTTCCAGGAGGGCAGGTAGGGACGTGTCTGGGTCTGGGTCACTATTATGTCAATGGCATTTAGAATAGTGTCTGAGAGAAAGCACGTAGAGTTTTTGAATAAGATACGGTGCCTTGTGGCCAAAAGGTTTGTTAAACATCTAATTGTATGTGTGACCCATGGAGAGACCAAAGCAGTGAAAGTTACTTAGTCTAGGGGACCAAGGAACACTCCCTGAGGAGGTGACATCGCCTCTGAGACGCTGAACAGGATTTACTGTGATGCTGGCAAAGCTTAAATTCAGGAACTTTTGTGGGCACAGGCACCTTCCAAGACTGAGAAGGGCCCTAGTAATGGTCATGTGATCTGAAAAATTTGCAAAAGCAAGACATTTTGTCTTCTTTATCTTGAAGAGGGCCCTAAACTTTATAAGCTTCAGGCCCCACAAAGCTATGGCTGGCTCCTACAGAGACCTTGAAGATAAGCTGGAGCTGGCAAGGGAAAGCAGAGGAAGAGACTGGACCTGGCAGAGGGGGTCGTCTTCGCAAAGGCCTGGAGCTGAGAGAGTGGGCAGCGTGTCTGAGGAGGTGAAGGGAGATCGATAGGGAGGCAGCCTACAGGATCATCTCCAAGGATCTCTGCCTCCTGGCAGTCACACCCTCCCTGTGTGGTCCCCTCCCACACTGAATCCCAGCTGGTCCTGTGTGACCAACTAAATATGCTGAAAGTGGCTGTGTATGACCTCCAGGGCTGTGCCATAAAAGACATCATGGCTTCTGCCTTGGTCTCTCGGGTCATACACTCTGGGGACAGCCAGCTGCCGTATCATGAGGGCACTCAGACATCTCTGTGGAGAGGCCATGTGGAGAGGAACTGAGGCCCCCAGCCAACAGCCAACACCAACTTGAGTGGATCCTCCAGCCCAATGTCAAACCCTCGATGACGGCAGCCCCAGCTGACATATGACACAATTGCATGAGTCACTGTGTGCCAGAACCACCCAGCCAAGCCACTCTCAAATTCCTATCAATGGAAACTGAGATGCAATGAACGGTTTCTGTCGTTTTAAGCCACTAAGTCTGAGGTATTTGTCCTGGAGCGTGGATAACTGGAGAACCAGCCCAGCTGGAGGAGAGAGACTGGGGACATAGAGCCCCATCCACAGTGTCTGTCCTCATTTTCTATTGCTGCATCACAAATTATTACAAATGTAGGGCCTTCCCCCACACACGTCTATTATCTCACAGTTTATGCCAGGAGTCCAGGCCCCTATCTGGGTCCTCCGCTCAGCGTCTCACAAGACTGCAATCAGGTGTCGGCTGGGCTGCGTTCTCATCAGAGGCTTGACTGGAGAAGAATCGGCTTCCAGACAAATTTGGGTTAGTGGCAGAATTCATTTCCTTGCAGTGGTGTGGCTGAGGGCCTAGCTTTTTGCTAGCTGGTGGCAGGAGGCCACCCCAGGTGCTGGAGGCAGCCTGCAATTCCTAACCAAGTGGACTTTCCCAACTTCATCCCCTGGGCTGCTTCCTTCGTCAAGCCTGCAAGGTGAATCTCTAGCTCCTGTTGACAGAGACGGAGTCTTAGGTAACACAACGTAATCATGAGGGTGACCTCCCATCCTATTCACCGTGTTCTATAGCTTAGAAGCACATCCCAGGTCCTGCCCACACTTAAGGTGAGGGGATTACAAAGGCACGAACCCCAGGAGGTGGGGACCATTGGGAATCACCTGAAAGTCTATCTGCCGCAGCCTCCCTAGCAGGGGTCCTTCCAGCCTCGCTTGAATGCTCCCCACAATGGAGACCTCACTCTCTTATAAGGAGTCTGTGCTGTTCTGTTGGAAAGATCTCCCCTATGGTGCAGTAATATCCCTCTTATGTTTCTTTCTGTTATTTTGAAAGGATACCCCTGACTCCTGCATAATGAAGACCACTTGTCCTTCCCAAATTGCCTTGGCCATAACCTAACCCAGCCTCCTCCCCAGGTCCCTCTGGTTTCCAGGGAAATGGATGTCTCAGCTGCCCCTATTCTTCCTTCCTTCATTCCTACCTTTCTTCCTTCCTTCCCTTCTGACCCCCCTCCATTTATTTCCTGCCTTTGCAAAGCAGCTCAGTGACCAACACAGAGCACAGATGAGATGCTGGGCCTCATACCCAGCAGAGACCTCTCCAAGGGCCTGTTCCTGCAGCTCACAATCTGGTCATGGGCATGGTCAGCCATTGGCCAGACCTGAAGCCAATGCCCCTCACCCCACCACACAACTCACTGGGGTCAGCGCGTGCAGGAAACAGTGCTGCTGGATACACATGGCTCCAAAACCATAAGCAGGGATGGAGGTTCCCAAGACGGCCCGCCTAGGATAATTGCCTCCATCTGCAGACGAGCAGACCGTCTGCTGGAGGCTGCCGGCCCCGCTCCAAGCCCTTCCCCCATCCGCTGCTCCAAACACACAGTTGACAAACAGCTCATCCAGTGTTTGAAAATGTCGCCGACTGGTCTCAGTGGGGACTCACAAGCCTCCTGTGGATTTTCCTGTTTTAATTCCAAAAGCAAACAGAGGGAAACGAGATGGCTTTTCAAAGCAAAGCCTTTGCTCTCAAGGGAGAGAACGGGGCTGACCGCGCCTCCCCGGGACCGGGGAACACTGTGAGCCTGGGGCCTCGAGAATGTCCCTGTGACAGGACGGTGGCTCTCTCGCCAAAGGACTCTGGGCACAGGATTCCAGCTCCACGTCCTTAAGACCAGAATCCAGTGTTGGAACCTTGTCAAAGACCAAAGCTAGAGACCAAAGTATTGCTTCTTTGGACAAGTGACTCAGAGCATCGTGTCCAATCCAGAAAGCACCCAGAGAGCCTACTGTGGGTCCGCTTGAGCCCTCCTTGAGCCGGCGGAGTTCAAGATTGGAGCCCTGGACCTGCCAGCTACTAGCAGTGTGTACTGGGCTCTGCGCCACCCTGAATGTTGGTCTCCCAATCTGTTAAGTAGGAAAGATTTCATGTCTGTTTCCTGCTGGGACCCTCAGAGGCCACTCCTGACCCTCGAAGGCTGCAGAAGGAGAGACCCCTGGCTTACTGGCTGAGCCAGCTCAGGGCAAAGAGGGCTGGCTGTCTCCACTCTTACTCACACACTTAGGACAATGATTACTGGAGAAACACTGACAGGCAGCTGCCTCCTCTTCCCCACGACTCTCTACGCCACGGTTCTCAAACTGCTCTGCAGCTCCCCAGAGGGATCTCCCAGGGCTGCTGGGGAGCGGGGCAAAGAGGGACAGGGCGGGAGGGAACCAGGCCCTCCACCCTCGCTTCAGCCAGATGGCAATGCTGGCTTCGCAGCACTAGCAAGGCAAGGATGCCAGCAAAGAAAATAAACAGAAAAAATGTTAAATGATTTAATAGTTGATATTTAATAAAGGCATGATTTTTTGCATTGAAAACCTCAATGCTTCATCCTTCTAAGCATCCTTGTGCCTTCCCATGTGAATTTGAAATGGCTCCCAACAGAGGGTCAGAGTCTATTTCCCTACCCTTCAAATCCTTCCCAAACTGACGACCTGCTTGTCAATAAAATGCAGGGCAGTGGTGGTGTGCCCGTCCCAAGGCTAAGCCTGCCAAGGCCGAGTGCATCTCTGCTTGCTCTCTTATAGCCCTGCCATCACCATGGCAACAAGCCCAGGACAGCACGCCGCGGGGGCGAGAGGCATGTGGAGCAGAGCTGAGCCGTTCTAGTGACAGCCATCCTGGATCAGCTCTTTGACACGTGAGCAAGCCCAGCAAGATCAGCAGAGCCGCCAGCCAAGCCCAGATCCCTGAGAATAAACCACTGTTCTACGCCGCCGACTTTTAAGATGGTTTGTTACACAGCAAAAGCTAACTGATACAGTATCCACGATGGCAACAGCAACACAAGTGTGAAGCTTGTTTGACTCCCTGCGTTTATTTTACAGTTTGGTATTATTTTAAATCACAGTTGCATGAAGTTTACCATGACTTGTTCAATGCTTTCAACCACTAAAGGTCTTTAGCCAGTGCCACTTGTCTGTCTTATATATTTAGCTTCTGAATAAAATATTATTCAGAGGAAGAGTTTTGCTGCTAACAAAAAGTCTAAAGATAATCGTGGTTGACCTGCTCATTTTCCAGATGCCTGTGCTCAGAAGAGGGCAGGGGGTTGCAGAGAAACATGTGGTGGCAGCACAGTCAGAGGCTCGAAAAAGCAGCATTCTAGAAACGCTTCCACTCCCCCGTGCATGCACCTGCTTAGGTCATCCAGAGAGGGTCAGAAGCGGCCTCTCCTAAGGACATTGGTCCTGACTCCGGATTGAAGCCCCTCACAGATGTGTCTCCCTAAAATATCGCAAAGCACACCCTCCCAGCCCCTTTTGCCTCCCACCTCAATCCTTCATTTCACACGCACTATAGTCACGTAATAAATACCCAGCAGATGTCTCTATTAATCAGTGATAACTCCCACAGGAGCAGGAGGACGGAAGTGCTGTCGGGGCACGAAGACTCTGAAGCATTAAGCAGCAGTGGTGTGCGGAAAATTCATCCTTTTTCTTTCCTTTCTCCTCCTTCTCCCCTCCCTCCCCCGAGGATGCCCACAAGAGCAGGTGTCAGCAGGAAATCTCTTTACAGCTCAGTGAATGAGATTTTAATGAATCCTGAAGGAAAGGACGGGGAAGGAAGAGCAGCTGCACCACAAAATGTCTTACACACGCCTGCTGGGACAAAGGCCCTTTTGCCTGAAATCTACCCCTACCAGACTAAAGGGGGTGCAGGAGGGATGCTGTGGCCCCCACCCCTTTCAGAATGTTAAGGGAATCTTGCGTCCTGCTAATCTTTCAAGCCAGTCTGTGTTCCATCAGTTCTTCTAAAATTCCATGCTATCATCTTTGGACTTAGCACATGCTGTTCCCCTACCTGGAACTCCTCTGTCTTGTCTCCATCTTGCTTCTCCTTCACCTGGTCTCAGCTTACACATCACTTCTTCCAGGAAGCTCTCCCATCATGACCCCCAAGTCTGGGCTAGGTGCCTGTCCTTGTGCTCCCACAGCCCGCTGCTATTATAGCAACTTGCACACTGGAGTGTATTTGCTGGTGACTGGCTATTTATTTGTTTTTAGACCCCACTGGACACATACTTGTATTTTTGGCTATCTCTGTATCTTTGGAGCCTAGCACCGTGCTTGATACATAGTGGGAACTCGGTGAGTATTTGTTAATGAAGGAAGGAAGGAAGGAAGGAAGGATGAACATACACTCTACCTTTCAACTTTCAGCATTCAGGAAGCCTGCTAGAGCCTTGGGACCCTCTGGACCATGAACTTCTCTCTTCCCATGTTCATATTTATAATCTGACAACGTCTGGGTCTCTCTCCCTGGCATGTCTGAACAATAGACTCACGATATTCATAAGAAGCAGCTGTCGCCTGGCCAGAGTCTTCCCAGCCAACAACAGAGACTGCAGAACATTCAAATGGTCTTTAGCAATCAGCTTGTTCAAAGCTCCCATTTTACAGATGGAGAAACTGAGGCACAGAGCCTAGTTAAGTGTTTATCAGTGTTAAGAAAATCTTTAGAGGATTCTGGGCCCGATGATGTGGTCATTTGGGTCCAAAAAAGCTGGATGCATTATGTCAGTGCTATATGCATATACATACACACACACACACAATGTATACATATAAGGTATATATGTAAAACGTATGTATACAATGTATTTATATAATGTGTGTGTGTGTGTATATATATATCCACACACATACACACACACAATGTATATATATACAGAAGGGTAAGGCAAGGTTGTGATTCACACCTTCCTCTGGCTGTGTTTGGTGCTCTACAGTTAGCAAAGCTTTCCTGTGCATCTCGTTTGATCCTACCACCACCTGGCGAGGGAGGAAGGGCAGGGCCATCATACCCATTTTACAAAAGAGAGCACCAGAGCTCAAGGAGGTGAAGGGCAGTGCCCAAGGACGCACTGACACTGAACATCAGAGCAGGACTCAGACCTGGGGCTTCTGACGCCAGACCCAGGGCTCTGCTGTGGCTCTGAGGTAGGCTCTCCATCATGGGGAGGGTAAAAATGACTTTCCATAGTTTCTAAATGTGCACACGCAACCGAAGCCCAGTCTGCATTGCAGCCCGATTGTTCATTCATTGGACCCAGCGCCCAATCTGTCACGCATATTTAGGAAATGAATCCAATTTCAAACACAAAAGTTGTGAGCAAAGATAGGACCTCTGTGTGGAAGGCACCCCCCTGGGAGATCAGGCTGACTTCCCGAGGTGACAGAGACCATATGCACTGCTCATCACTTCCCATTAGCTCTGTTCTGTTCATCATCATCTTTTGTTAATGACAGCGGTTATCTGAGTTAACATTTTCTTCATCTAAAAACACTGTTACCACGCAAAATGCTGCAGAAACAGGGGCACAGAAAGTGGTCAATACACTTGCTGAAAACCACATATTACTAACAAGATTTAAATCGAGGGCTCTCCTAAGGAACACTTGCCATCCTTTTATCAAGATATTTTTCTGAAACTTCATAATTTTTTTCTCAAGAGGCATGTGTGTGTGTTTTTAATAGCTTGGAATTTTTTTAGATATGTAAAATTTGCTAGTTCCTTTTTTAACCATCTCTCCTTAGGGGCAAGCCATATTGATCAGAAAAGAGACAAAACTCAGCTCATAGAGAAATAAAAGTGTCATAAAATACTCACTGTTCTTTATCACTGAAGGAAGGCAAAGAAAAGAGAGAAAGAAAAAAGTGAATAAAGTTGGGAAAGAAATCTGATAACACCACCAATACTGTCTAGATGCAACAACCACACAGTTTAAATATGAAGACCTACTTCCAAATTTTTTGCTCATTATTATCTTATTCTAGCACATCTAAAACAAGGCTGCTCGAGTGTAGGGTTGTAAAATCCACAGCGTTGATTAAAATGACCAATTAGTTCAGTTCATTAATTAATCGAGCTGATCATTTACATATTTGAATAATGGGTTTGGCGCACCAAAGAGAAATCACTTCATGATAACACGGCCCACTTCAATCTTGGCTCCTGTTTTCAGACAATGGGGGACTAGAAGCCCTTTGAGGAGGGCAATGAGCCCTGAACGATAACTGGATTATCCAGAAGGAAAACTTGCAGTGCCCCAGTTTGGAGAAGCAAGTCCTTCCATTCTAGAAAGGGGACGAGCATCTCTATTCACCAGGTGCACAACCACAGACAGGTCACGTCTCCTCTTTCTGCCTCAGTTTCCACCTCCGATCTCTGGGACTCTCATGCTTGCAGACTTGCAAGCTATGGAAGAATCAACTTTCCAGTATTTCTCCCCATTTATTCCCATTATAAAGAGCTGAACCACTGCCCTACCCTTGCAAGAAGCAGACACATTCAGTTCTTTCTAACACAATCGCAATTGTGTTTCAAACACCGTGGTGGGATTCAAGGAGCTTGAGAGAGCAAGGCATTGGAAAATCACAAAAGCCTGAAGTGTATCTGGCTAGCCAGCAGTTAATTAAGACTCGGCTTCTTAATTTACTGGAGAAAGACATTAGAAGCGTCTGCATTCGCACATTACCCCTGCAGCAGACTAGAAATCATGTGCGATGACTATAATTCACCCATTAGCATTTATTGGAAAATAATTTTAATATCTGAAGAAAATGCAGTTGCAATCAAGCCGGTCGGATGAGTTCAGAATGCCAAGATGCATCACAGGGGCCCAGGAGCACCTTAATGAAGCGGCGTCCAGGCTGCTTGAATCATTCTAATTTAATTGTAAGGTAAATTGTTTGGCTTCATATTGACTAAAGTAAACTCCGATGGATGGGATTTTAATTAACTGACATTTCTGAAATAAGATAAATATTTTACCCTACACATCCTTCAGGCAACCGTTTATCTTACAAAGACATGCTTTTTGGCTGATAGAATATTCTCTGCAAAGAAGTTTGGCTCCAAGAGGACATCAAGGAAGGGGCTTGGGAAACTGGGCGTTTGCTTTTGAAAAGGAGACCCACAGAGTTCAACAGTGTCTTCAAAACTGTAAAACTCAGGACTGGAGGAGGTTTCAGGTCAAAGTAGGAAACAGCAGGGGTTCTTGCTTCAGAGAATGTGAGCATGCTGAATATTCAGAAAGACCTTCTCCAATATATAATTAGCTCCTTGATAAATCAAGGCGAACATTTTTTACTGCAGTTCTGGGATTTCTAGAAAGTAAGGGAATTCTCCAATACCCTTTTCAAAACCAAAAAATAGACTTCATCAAAATAAAAAATTGTTCCTGGGCCAGCCTGGTGGCACAGTGGTTAAGTCAGCTTCAGTGGCCCGGGGTTTGCCGGTTCAGATCCTGGGTGCGGGCATGGCACTGCTTGGTGCACCATGCTGTGGTAGGTGTCCCACATATAAAGTAGAGGAAGATGGGCACGGATGTTAGCTCAGGGCCAGTCTTCCTCAGCAAAAAGAGGAGGATTGGCAGCAGATGTTAGCTCAGGGCTGATCTTCCTCAAAAAAACCAAACCAAAACAACAAAACTATTCCTCTTTAAAAGACTCTGTTATAAAAAAGAAAAGACAAGTCATAGACTGAGAGAAAGTATATCCAACAAAGGACTTTTATCTATAACATATGAAGAAAACCTGTAAAACTTAATAATGAGAAGATAAAGGACCTGATTTAAAAATGGGCAAAAGTTTTAAACAGACACTTCAGCAAACATGTTGTATGAATGGCAAAACTACATAAGAAGATGATTGACATCATTAACCATTAGGGAAATGCAAATTAAAACCACAAAGAAATACCTCTATGCACGTACTAGAATGGTTACAATTGAAAACACTGATCGTATCAAGTGCTGGTGAGGAGGCAGAGAAGCTGGAACTCTCATACACTCGTGGTGGAAATCTAAAATGGTACAACCAATTCGGAAAACAGTTTGGCAGTTTCTTAAAAAGTTAAACACACACCTACATATAACCAAGACATTCTACTGCTAGGTGTTTACTGAAGAGAAATGGAAGCAGACATCTATACAAAGCTTTATTTGTACTCACTCAAAACGGTAAACACCCAAATGTCCATCAAAAGATGAATAAACAAATTGTGGTCTATCCACACAATGAAATACTATTTAGTAATGAAAAGAAACAAACTGTTAATGTGAAAATAATATGGATGGATGGTGAAATAATTATGCTGAGTGAAAGAAGAGAGGCCTCTCTCCCCAAAAAAGAGGACACACTGTACGATTCCACTTATACAAAATTCTAGAAAATGCAAACTACTTTGTAGTTACAGAAAGAAGGTTAGTGACTACCCGGGGATGCATGGAGAGAGGGGGGAGAAAGGGGCGCAAGGAAGCTTTTGGGTGAGTGACTTTATCCATGATGCAGATCGTGACAGTTTCATGAGTATATACATATGTCTTTAAATTACCAAATTGTACTCTAAATGCATTCTGTTGAAGGTACATTCATTATACCTTCAGAAGGCAATTTTTTAGAAAAGAAAATGAAAACCCAGCAAACTGAATCCAGAACCGGGAGCTGTGAGCCGTAAGCCCATGCAAACACCAGCACCACGTTCCAGAGTCCGACCCTGAGCTCCCAACCAGGCGTGGGAGCCGAGTCTGAGACCCCTGCAGTGAGCCGGGACCCTCCAAGGGAGCTGAGGTCCTCCTGGCTGAGCAGCACACCTGACTCCTGGCCAAGCAAGTGCAAATCTCTCTGCAGGAAACTATTCCCAAAGCAGATCCCCAGGAGCCTCAGATCGAGCTCACAATAAAAAATGACCAAGCGTCCAAAGAAACAAGTCCTTATGAGTGAAACTCTGCAGGAACAATAAACAACAGACTTAGATTGTCAAGGACTTCAGGCAGTGGTGTGCTGGCAGATTTTAACCATTGAATCTCTGGGGAAAAAGCCCCACTGTGGCTGATTTCACATACCAACAGGATGTCACCGAATGCAGAACTGGGAAGAAATATTCAGTAGCATGCCATTATATATAGTATTTTACCCTACACGTATAGCAGACATACTTAACATAGAGAATAATGAAATGCAGTAAAAGAATTAAGAAGTGATGAATTTTGAGTATTTATATCCTTCATATTTAATAGAATTTAATTGTAAAATTAGATAACTTAATTTTTAATAATGGCTGTGTTTAACCACTGGCTCGCAAAGTTCCTGAAAATTTGACATCAGCGTTCCTGAGCCACAATCATGCAGACCCAGCACGCCACTGATTCAAGTCTAGTAATTTCTTATAAATAAGAAATTATTTATAAGTAAATTCTTGATACAGAAATGGGAAGTTACTTTGACGTGAAATTTCCCAATTTTCAAACGATCGGGCCAAAAATCAAAAACATACTTCCATGAGTCAGAGTCAGCTGGAGGCCAGTGTGAACCTCTGATCTAGCCCAGTTTCCTTATTTGATTCATGGGGAAACTGAGGCCCAGAGAGGGGAAGAGATTCACCTGTGATCACACAGTAAATTAGCTCAGATCTAAAACCAGGGCCTAAAACCAGGTGGTTCTAACCACCGGGGTCAGCGGGCCCACCACTCCCCAGGCCACCTCTAATCTGGGGCATGGACCTCGAAATTTGATCTGGTTATTCCACCCTTGCAAAGCAGTAAGATCAGTGGAGAGGTTTCCAAGACAAAATTTCCACCAGCTTCCTTTTCCCCGACCCCTATTTCTTTCCTTGCCATTCCTTTTCTCCTTTAAGCGTAGATCTATCGGGACCTCAGGGGCCCCAAACAAGCCACTCCCCAAAAGACCCAGTGACTTACTTTGATTGAAGAGGTCGGTCACTGGGACACATCCAGCGGCTTGAGCTGCTGCTCAACACGGTGTCCGTCATGGCAGAAGTCAGGCGTTCCTGCAAAACAGCAACCCAGGCAGGATGTCACCCAGTCATTCAGCCACTCAGTATCTCTCAAGTCCCCGCTCTCTGCTGGGCGCTCAGGAGATCCAGAGAAGAAAGAGAACTTCACCCAGCGTCGCCACTTTCCGGATGGGGAATCTCAGGCCCCGAGCAGGAAAGTTCCTACTGGAACTCACAGCTCCCCAGTGGCAGAAAAGGGTCACCACGGAGAGTCCCGTCCCAAAGCCCTCAGCCACGTGTTGTGGGAAGCTGAATGGTTGAGAAGTTGGGAGGGGAATGGGGAGAGGACCCTTTCCCATCCTGCAGGCTTTGGAATTGCTCAATCTTCAGGTGGGTGAAGCTGGAGGGGGCTGATGGTGGACACGTGGGAGGGAGGCCCATCACTGACAAGCCTTTTCATCTGCTCCCGTGGGGCTAACATAACCTTCTCAGATTAATATGACCATTTCACCGTTTCCACTTCAAAATGAAAGGAGAGTGGCTCCCGTTGCGAAGGAAACCTGCTGAAAAGAACCGTAGCATCTCATTATTGCCTGCACCGAGAGCTGAGGAGGCGGCCCTGGGCCCTGGGTCCCCTGGCCCAGCTGGGCTCCGAGGGCCTCATTCCCTGCTAGCGAGCATCCCTGGCTGCCCCTGGTCTGCATGGCCGAACATTCATCCCAATGCCTCCCCTCGTGCTTTGCAGCAGAGATGAAACACAGCCCTTGGAGGACCTGGAAGGGAGGGAGGATGGAGGCAAGGGATCCACAGTGCCCTGGCAGGAACTCTGATCACCACATTCTGCTGCCCTCGAGGCGGAGCCTGGCCTGCTGCCAGTCCTGCGCACCAGAGTTCACTTCCTATTGAAAGTCCGCCTGCAAAGTCAAAACTCCCTGGCTGACCGCCCCATGGAAACCATCCATCTCTGTCCCTCCAGGCCAGGAGCCCCCCCGGACAGCACTGATTATTTCAGCTTTGGCCACTCAGGCCTCTCAAAGCACTTAACACCCAGGGCTGGCCTGGTCGAGCAGGCCTGGGCCAGGCGAGGGGACGCCTGAGTAATGGAGGCCATTTGGGCAACTGGAGGAGGAGGCCCAGAGAAAGGAGGTCGTGTGTGGACAGCAGACCCGGGCTGGGGTGGAGAGGCAGGTGGAGTGGAGGGGGCGTGGCAGACACTGCTGGTGCCCTTGACAGGTGGTGTGCCCACCCTCAGCCTCTAGGCATGTTAGTAGCTAAGGGCTCGCGGCAACACCATTTTCCAGAGAACTGCCCTCAGCAACAAGAGCAGCTGCCTTGCTCAGAGATACCCAGGAGCTACTCCTGCTGCAGGGAGCAGCCCAAAGCCGGTGACTGACTGACAAGGGGAGAACATAAAAGCGCAGCCCCCGTGTCTCCAGGCGGGACAGCTGTGTGGGGCCAGCACGCTCCAGAGTGCCCCGTGGGATCAGGCTGACGCCAGACTCCAGCTGAAGCCACATCCTTGCCTAGAGTCCTCCACTGCCCTGCCCTGCTTCCCCGAGTCCACCACCAGCACCAGAAACCTCACCTCACGTTCTGATTGTGGAGAACGTGACCGCATGCTGGAGTAGAAGGGAGACTGTTATGAAAGCAGGGCTCTGATCGCCCGGGCATTGTCACCCTGGGCAAGCCACCTCACCATTGTCCAATCTGACAGAGCGTGGCCCTAAGATTTCTCCTACCTGGCTGCAGACGACACTACGTGAAGTCTAGCCCAGATGTTGGATTTAGGGGGAGTTAAGAGAAATGGAGAAAGTCTCTGGCGTTTTCAGACCGTCCCTGCCTCTCCCATTGCCCACTGCAGAGAAACCATCGCCATCCTGGACAGGAGGCCTGAGGCCCAGGGAGGACCAGCAGAGGGAATCCAGCCACTGACAAAGGAGCAAGAGCAGAGATGTGTGTGGTCGGGTAAATAGTGCAGGATTCCAGCCCTAGACCATGGCAGGACATTGGTGTCACCGAGCCGATGAGTTTAAGCACCTGTCACGGACCCTGACACCCAGGAAGCACTTTGTAGAAAGGTAATTCCGTTTTCTTACTTCTCCTATGGTTTATCCAACAAGAGTAACTGATATTTCTTGAGCGCCTGCTTTGTGCCACATTCCATACCTTCGTTATGTACTTCAATCCTTCCAATCCTACTCCCAGGTTTGTAGTGTTATCCTCATTTTACAGGGGAGAAAGCTGAGGCTCAGAGTGATGAAGCCATCTGCTCAAAATCACACAGCTGCCAAGCAGCCAAGCCGGGACTCGAACACCACCTCCCAAGCCCGTCTGCCGTCCATCACTCTGTTCACACCCGCACTGCCTTCCTCCCTGGCTTCAGGTTGCTGGGTTCTGACGAGTGTCTGGTGACTGGTGGCCCCCCGGGCCGTATTCCCACCTCTCAGCCTCAGAAACAAGCAGAGCCCTGCCCACCCCGAGCCCCGCCCGGAGACGCTGCGAGATCACAGGCTTGGCTCGGTCAGGCCTGCAGGCCTGGCTTCAATGTGGTTCTACAGCTGCAACTTCAGGAAGCGTAAGCTAATGCCTGCCCTGGAAGCCAGAGGCTCCAGCTCTTTCCTGGGCTCAGGTACCCCCCAGTCCTGTGCAGGTTCCAAGGAACCATCAACTTTCAGAAACAAAAGCAACAGCGGCAACAATCGCCGGCTGGAATTTCACAGGTGTGCTACATGCTCAGCGCCTTTCAAATTTATCTCGTTCAATCCTCACAACAGCCTTACGTGGTAGATGTTCTCATCCCGTTTTACAGTTGAGCAACTGAGTCACAGAGAGGTTAAGTGGGTTCCCCAAGGTCCTGCTTAAAATCTTTCAATGAAGCAACCTAAACGCCTAATAACAAGCACTGGCCAGCTGCAGGATCAGGATGGTGCATTGTGTGGTGGAATATTACACAGCCGTGAAGAAGAACGCAACGCTTTATGATGGACATGCATTGCTCACCAAGATAAATTGTCTACAGAAAAGACCAAGATGTAGGACAAGGTTCTAAAACAACACTGTTGTGTGCATGAGGGAAAGTAAGATGTGTGTGTAATTTGGGGTTGTATATGCATAAAACATTTCTGCAAAGAATGCAGGAGGAACTGATAACGCTGCTTGCCTCTGGGGAGGGGAACCGGGTAGTGGGACTGAGATGGGAGGGAGACTCACAACATACCCCTTTGTGCCTACAACCGTGTGGATATGTTAGCTATTCAAAAACAAACATTTATTTTTATTTTATTTTATTTTTTTTGAGGAAGATTAGCCCTGAGCTAACATCTACTGCCAATCCTCCTCTTTTTGCTGAGGAAGGCTGGCCCTGATCTAACCTCCATGCCCATCTTCCTCTACGTTATATGTGGGACGCCTGCCACAGCATGGCTTTTTGCCGAGCAGTGCCATGTCCGCACCCGGGATCTGAACCAGCTATTTTTTAAAAACATATAATGTTAAGATAATGAAGTGCTTCAGAGGCTACCTGATACACGTAAGATTTAAGACCCTCTCTGTGACCTCAGAGAACCGTCGTGATCCCCTGCCTGCTACTCTCCCTGCGTCTCTGACCACGCTCCAGTCCCATTGGCCTTTCCAGCCATCAGGCCTTGGCCTCCGCTGTGCTCTCTGCCCCGATAGAGTCTTCTCTCACTCTTGCATGGCTGCTTCCTCCTCATGCTCTGCCCATCTCTGCTCAAACACCACCTCCTCCAAGACGCCCTCCCTGACTATACTCACTATACTCTCTAAATTACCGCCTCTCACCCTGTTACTTACTCTCACTGCATCTTGCTTGTTTCCTTTATAATATTTATCAGGATCTGCAATTATTATTTTTTGTGTGCTCTTTGTCCGTCCACCTATCCTGTAAGATTCCCTACAGCAGGGCCCGGGTCTGTATTTGTTCAACAGTTGCACCTCCAGCACACGCAGGGTTGGCTTCAGGGACCTGCCACCCAGGCAGAGAAGGACCCTGAGCTTAGGAGGACCCTGCCCTTGGCTTAATGCTGTCCTGTCACCGTCTTGAAATTCTTAATAATATTTGAACAAGAGGCCCTGCATTTTCACCTTGCAGCCAGTCCTGAGTGTGGTATACAGTAGGTGCTCAATAAATGTTCACATAAGTCATAGAGCTCAGGGGGTGCAGTGGGGACTCAATAAATCTGTGTAAGTGGCAGAGCGAGGCGTTGTTTCCCATCTGCCCACCTCCACAGCCTGCCACTAACCCTTAGGCAACCCTGCGTCTTAACCGCGGCGAAGACCCTGCCCTGGCTCCTGCGAGCACTGTTTGCTGAGGATCTGTGCCTCCACCCCCTGGAATCTCCAAGGCCTTCTGCTGGTTTGAGTTGAACTGAAAAAACAGCTCTTAAAGCCCATTTGGCTGCAGAGCTGCAGCAGGTGTCTAAGCGCGCCTGGGCGGGGCTGCGCTGGGCTGGCGGGGGCTGCACGCGCGCTTCAGGGCGCCGCAGGGAACCGGCGAGAGCGGCAGCTGTCTGCGCGGCGCTCGACGCCACGCTCGGCCTCCCGGCCCCGCAGTCATGGAATTAAACCAGGTGCTTCGCAGCGGAACCTGCAGCCATGATGGTGCCCAGTCCCTTCCATCTCCCCTGTTTCTTTTCCGGCCCCCTCCTCCTCCCCTGAGTCCAGTCCATCGCGGCCCAGTTGGGAATCTGGAAAAACTCTCAGACGATCTGATGGGGTGGGAGACACAATGGGCCTCAAACGGGGGTAGAGTGGGGGTGCTCGAACAGGATCCAGGCTGAAAAGATGTTTTCCTTGGCCCATGCAGTATTGTTTGAAAGTAAATTTAAGCCAATATTTTAAAAGCACAGGATTTAATTAAAAATACGGACTGCCAGCTTCTCTTGAGAAATGGGAAGAATCAAAGAATATTTACAGAACATCTGTTACTCTGGGCCACACACTGTTCTAGCATTAAAACAAACAAAAGAGGCGGAAAATCACTGTTGCCATGCTGCTTGCCTTCTGAGGGGAAGACAACAATAACCAAACAAGTCAAATATGAAATGTGTCAGCTGGTGATGAGCGCTTTAGAGAAAAATAAAACAGGGAAGGGGGATTGGTAGTTGAGAAGGAAGGTTGGTTTTAAATAGCCAGTCAGACGGGGCCTCACTGAGAGATGATATTTGAGCAAAGACATGGAGAGAGTAAAGGACGGAGCCATGTGGATAACTGAGGCAGAGCTTTCCAGGCAGAGGGGAAAGCAAGTGCAAAGGCCCTGGGGTGGGCATGTGCTTGGTAAGTTGGAGAAACAGCAAGGAGGGCAAAGTGGTTGGAGTGGAGTGAGCAAGGGGGAGATAGATGGGAGCTGAGATCAGAGTAGGGGTGGGGGTGAGGGCCTCAGCTCCTGAGACCCATTCAGACTTTCACACTGAATGATGTGGGAGCCACGGAAGGGCTTTGAGAAGTGACGTGAGTGGAATACGTTCTGTTCTGTCTCACCATGCATCCAGCTTTGACTGTGTGCCAGGCACGTAGGGTTCCTACACACCGCTTGCCAAGGCAGGGACACTGGACCAGCAGAGAAAGATGGCAGCCTCCCGCCCTGCCTAGTAGACTTGACGGAGCCGAGCGCCCCCCCCCCGCCTCGCCCCCCCCCCCCGTTGCCTGCACACCCTGCCATCCAGCCTGCTCGCTCAGAGCCCCAGCATCCCTTACACGTCCAGCTGCTCCCAGAGGGTGCAGGCTGCTGCTCGCTTCTCTTTGTTCCTAGAGGTTCCAGGACATCCCCAGCCCCCCTGAACCTGGGCTTCTTCCACGCTGAGCAGACTGGTGCCCGAGACAAGGACAGAGACAGGCCTGAGAGACGCTCCAGACAAAGGCACCTTTGTGTCCCTGACCTTGAAACAGAGCAAACTCAGTGTCACCTCCACGTGGTTCTCCCATCGCCATATAGCAGTAACAGATGGCTCCTGCCATGAGCCTTCAAAGAATCCCACAGGACAGTCCCCGTTTACAGGCGTTTAAGGCGGGCGGAGCCCCTCCCCCACTCCTCTGCCACTTACAATCTTCACGTCTTGGGCAAGGACTTCCCATCTGCGGGTCTGTTTCCTTGTTGCTAAAATGAGGATGGTAATCGCAGCTCTGCCCCCCACCCCCTCATCACGGCTGCTTAAGATGTGCCCGGTCCTGGGCTGAGCGCTTCCCATGGATGACCTCGTTTAACTCTCCCAACCCCCCGTTAAGGAGGGTTTAGTATTATTTCCATTTTGCAGGGGATACTGAGGCTCAGAAAGGTTAAGTGACTTGCCTACCCAGCTGGTGATTGGCAGAGCTGGAACTGGTACCCACAGGGTCTGACACGAGACCCTGCATGCTTAATCGCTTTACTATACTGTCTCTAAGAGCGTTGTGAAGAATAAGGTATGATAATGCAGGCAAGACACTCAACATGGTCTTTGGAACATAGTGTGTTCTCAGTGGATGCTAATTATTGTCACCACGATCATCATCAGCATTACCATCACCATCATCCTCATCCTCATCATTTCTTCTCTCTACTAGCAAAAGTGGACCATAACTCCCAGGACGTGCTTTGAAGGGCACCGAACGCCTCACAGCTACCCTGGTACTTCCACTTCCTCTGCCAGCATCACTCGCCAAAGGTGCGTCTTGCCCCACTCTTTCCCACCTAGCTCAGGAACTAGAGCATTAAGCTGATGTAGATGCGGTGGATTGATTGCAAAAAACAGCCCCAATTCGTCCCTACCTGCCTCCATGCTTCTTTCAGCTCCTCCCATTGAGAGGTGAAATCTATTTTTCTACCCTTTGAATCTGAGATGGCGATGAGGTTTTCTGTGGCTGACGGGACAGTAGGAAATGCGATGCAATCAGAGGCTTGAAAAGTGCCAGCAGTTTAGAGCTTGGCCTCCATTGCCACCCTGGGAACCCTGCAGTCACCGTAGGAAAAGCCCAGGCTGGCCTGCTGGAGGATGCGAGACCGTGTGGTGGGGACCCACGGCTGTCCTGGCTACTGCAGCTGACGCGGCACAAACCAGCCAGTCCCAGCCAACAGGCAAGCTGACCACAGACGTGAACAAGCCTAGCCAAGATCACCCAAGTGTGGGCTAGACCAGAAGAACCACCCAGCTGAGCTCAGCCCAGTCGCTGACCTAAACGACCATGAGATAAACAAATGGTGGTAGTTTTAGGCTACTAATCTGTGGGGTGCTTTGTTAGGCAGCAAAAGCTGACTGATAGAGCCACCTATTGTTATAGGACAATTGCCAGCCTTGAATCCAGAGTCTTGGGAACCAACCCTGGCTCCCCTATTCATTTCCTTTTCTGTGTGACTCTGGCAAGTCACTTAGTCATTCTGAGCCTCAGTTTTTGCATCTGTAAAATGAGGACGTAAATATTCCTCTCTTGGTTGTGCCTACCTTGCAGGGTTGTTGGGAAGAGTGGGTGAGTTAACAGTTGCACAGGGACCTTGGAATCTAAGAGCTTTTCAAATGTCGGGCAAGGAGGTCACTGTCACTGTGATTTGAGCGTGGGCCAGGGAGGAGAGCAAAGGTCTACATTCCAGGTGCTTGTCCAGGCCTGAGTGAGACGCCACAGTGGATATCTGCCGTGGGGATTTCTTGTTTTTGCCTGTCTGGTATTTATCTCCCCTTTTTTTGGTAACAGCACCCCAATTTTCCTTTGGGAGACCATCCCTCTCTGTGTCAATCTGTGTGGCTCAGGTGGGGCTCACCCAAACCTGGTCCCTAGAGGTGGGCCAGTGACCATTTCCTGGCCAATCAGTGTATCACACCCCGTGGGCTACAGTGACTGGTTCGGGGATAGGCACCAGACCCAATCTGGACCACTGAAGGCCTGCTCTAAGACTTTCGCTGGAACTCCATGGAAGGAAGCGTTCTCTTTCCACTGGGATTGCTCAGCTGGTAGAACTGAAGCCCGGAGCCACTATGGGCCACTTTTGCCACCACGTGGGAAAGGCCCGTCAAAGGACGAAAGTAGAGCTGAGAGATAGAGAAAGATTGATTCCTCATTATGCTGTTGGGATGCTGGATCCAGCCAGGCCTGAATCTATCCTGGCCTTTTTGACTATCATGAGCCAATATGTTCCTTATTTTTTTATCCTCAGGTCAAATACGAATTGAACTTGTACCATTGCAACCCTCCTGAGCTCTCTGTGTGTGTCTTCACAGACCAGCCTCCTTGAAGCACACAGGGATCTCAAAGGCAGCCAGCACTGGCTGAGGCCTGGAGGGAAACACACCGGCCTTCAGCCACCCCCTGGAACCTCCCCGTCCTCTGCTTCAGAGGCACTGCCACCTAAGCTCAGGCCTTGCAGGAGGATGGGAAACACCTGCAAAGCATCCCCACCAAGGCCTGCTGAGACCCTGCACTGACAATTAAAATTCAGCGAGAATAAAAAGCACTAAGGAAAAGCAAAACTAAGTACTTAATAAGACAAATGAGGCAGCAGTATTGAAAGTTGGCATGAGAGAGCTGGCATTAATTAAAAAGAAAGACTAATTCCTTGCCTCCTCCAAAAAGGCTGTGTGTGTGTGTTTCCAGAGAAGGCTTAGATTTGTGAATGTACGAAATGGCAGGGGAGCACACAGACTACGGGATTGGTTCTGCCTGGCGGTGGGGTTCTGCCCAGCGGGAGGAACCTTTGGGCTGGGCCTTGAAGGATGGGCTGGGGTGTGCAAGACATAAAGGATGGAGGAAAGGATGAGAGAACTGAGTGAGCAAAGGCTCAGAAACTCCCACGGACATGGACTGTTTGGGGAATGGACGAGTTCATGGGGATGGAGCCCGGGGTGACTGGAGAGCTGGGAGGAGGGGAACACAGGACTGAAAAGAGCGTGGGGCCCGATGGTGAACCCCCATTTCTGCGGGTCAGCAATGACAGTGCAGAGCATCTCCAGCGCACTCCACCCAGACAACCCTACTTCCATTTAAGGGTCCGGAGGCCGAGACCACGTGCCCTTGGCAAGGTAACTCAGGGCATGGGGCTGGGAGCCAAGCCCATTCTGCCATTTATGAGCCTGACAAGGGTATTCACCTTCCTGAAGCTCAGTTTCCTCATCTGTAGAGTGGGGCCAATAATAAGACCCATCTCAAAATAGAATTATAGTCATATGTCGCTTCACGATGGGGATATGTCCCGAGAAATGCGTTGTTAGGCAATTCCATCCTTGTGTGAACATCATAGAGTGCACTTACACAAACCTAGACGGTACAGCCCGCTACACAGCTAGGCAACATGGTACTCATCTTACGGGACCACCACCGCACATGTGCTCCATCATTGACCGAAATATCGTTATGCAGCACATGACCATATTGCGAGGATTAAATGAGATAATATATGTGAAGTCCTTCATCCAGGGCTTGGCACAAAACACCGCCTTGTCAAGTGGGAGCTATCATTAATTTATGTGGTTATTAATAATAATTATCTCAGTTATGTTTTCCTAAAGAGATGGGAGACCAGCTTCGGCACTAGAAGGAAATGTCTCAGGGTTTCGAAGCTGGAGTAAGTACATGAAGCATGACAGTGATGAATGATGGAAATAACAACAACGTGTATTACGTTGTGATAATAACAATATAATTGTACCAAAGCAAGGGTCATTTGTGGAGTGCTGTGGTTGTCCTTAAGGCTGATGACTAAATATTTCTGTCTTTCCACCACGTGACAGGACAGCCCCTCCCTCACCCTGGGAAGCTGGGAGTGACCCTATGACCTGTTTTGGCCAATGAGAGTCCCCAGGTGGAAACCCTGCAGCTGGTGTGTCCTCACCACGTTCCTCTTTACTTGTCATGACGGTCACGGATGTACGAAGATGGAATCCCCTCGGTCTGGGTCCCTGTGAGGACAAATACAGAGCAGACACCCTGCTGACCACCAGATCCAGGCAGCACGAGCCGGAAGCAAATCTCTGTTGTTCCAGCCACTGGCACTTTGGGCACTGCTTGCTGTTACAGCACAAACTGACCCATCCCGTCTGTGCTCCCTACGGGCCAGGAGCCATGCTAAGAGTTTCACAGGCAACAGCTCGTTTATCTTCATAAGGATCCCAGAAATAGTATCTTTCATTACCCGGCTTTACAGATGAGGAAACTGAAGTCCAGAGAGGTTAAGTCATTTGCCCAAGGACACACAGCCAGTAAGTCACAACAGGGTGTGCGTTCTAAATGAGGGCACGGAGGTAAACACATGACACGCGCTAAGGCAGGACAGAGCACCCAGAACAGATCTTCCTGGGGAGAGTGTCTCCTGCTGGACAGGGGTGTGCCAGACTTTTCCTTCCTCGCCTGAGTTTTGAATCCGTCTGAGCCCTGAGTCTACAAATCCAAATATCGACTGACGAAATGCAGCCGCAGACCCTGTGAACAGAATACTGTTTGGGGCTTATGACACAGTCTTATGGCCAGACCTGTCACCAACAGCTGAAAGGTATAGTGAGGGAGAGTCTGGATTAAGGGGAAAAACAGATTTCTAGCCATCAGAGGTATCAAAAGGAGAATGTGCTGCTTTGAGGGGTAATGAGTTCCTAGTCACTAGAAGTAATCAAGCAGAAACAGCAAGCCAAGTACTTGATTCCTTGATGAAGTGGAAACTTGCCTTTGCTGTGTTGCTACAAGCTTATCTCTGCTTCAGCTACAGCGTGGTGAGCGAGGACAGGGGGAAAAACTCGCACTGACTTCTGCATCTGCGCGTGCGCGCACAGACACACACGCTGCCCCAAACAGGAAAATGCGATTAGACAGGTCTGCGGAGGAAAACAAGCCATTTAGCCTAATGGCCCCTGGCCACCACTCAGGCCCGGGCTGCAATGAAGCTTCTTCTGGTTAAAACTCAGCTGGAACTGACTCTCTGCAGCCCTAACTCTCAAGATGCCAGGGAGACCACGGGCGTCGTCCTGATCCCTCCTGTGGCTCCGGGATGAGATCCTCAGAGCAGAGAGGGCCATTTATCACCTGAAAACAACGGCGGCAGGCCCCATCCTCGCATCAGAGGAGCATCTTCATAAACCACACGTGGTTGCCCTTGACCTTGCTGGTTTGCTCAAGTCTGTAAATAGCCTCTTCATTAAACTCTCCCCATTTACTCCTTTGGGTGTGTGACCAGTTTCTGAGGGCCTACCATATGCCAGGCGCTTTCCAGATACTTAACTCACCTAATCCTCACAATGACCCAATGAACGACGATTGTTCCCCTCTCACAGGTGAGGCACCTGGAGCACAGAGAGGTTGGGTAACTTCTCCCAAGTCACACAGCTAGTAAATGATGGGGCCCCACTTGGCATCCCAGTGGTCTAGCTCCAGAACCTGTGCCCTTGACTAGCTCACTATCCTGCCCTGAGGATCTGTCCTTAGCAAAGGTGGGGTGGCATAGAAATTAACAGCACCAGCCTGCAGATGGGCAATTTCCATATCCCACCTCATTCCATCTTCACCACCATCTTATGAGGCAGGCTCTGAAGTTATTCCTATTCCTAAGACTCAGAGGGGTGCATTAACTTGTCCAAGGTCACCAGCCAGGAATGGTGGAGCCAGCCAAGGCATAAACCCAGGAGGTCTCCCTTTAATACCAACTGTCTTAACCACTGCTCTGGACAACCACTCTTACGACACAGTCGCCTGGCCAGACCTGTCACCAACAGCTGAAAGGTATAGTGAGGGAGAGTCTGGATTAAGGGGAAAAACAGATTTCTAGCCATCAGAGGTATCAAAAAGAGGATGTGCTGCTTTGAGGGGTAATGAGTTCCTAGTCACTAGAAGTAATCAAGCACAAACAGCAAAACTACTTGTTGGGGCCGTTGTGAAGATGTGCTTTTCTGAAATGCCCTCTTTCTGCATTTGGAAAGGAATGGCTCAAGCTCACAGACTCCTCCCTCTCATGTGTGGGCAAGACTCCTTGACTTTGCTTAAGTCTCTCATCAAGCAGGCAGAGCCAGCCTCCGGTGACAGGAAAGGAAGATGAAGTACTCTGGCCTTAGATGCTCCCTGCCCTGGGAAAACGCATCATTCACTTCATCCTTGGGAAGAAGAGGCCATTAGGGCCCCCAGGAAGGGCTCCACGTGCCTTTTCTCCTTGCCATGACACGCACACACTTGGGCACACACATCCCCGCTCCACCGTCGCCCACACTCCTGCAGCCTCCACACCTCCCCGCCATCCACCTGCGCCTGCCCACTCACACCTGCCCACACCACACACCGTACTCACCCACCCCTCCTGAGAACAGGCTCCACACGCTTACTCCTGCACACTCCCACTGCACGCCCCTCTACCACACACACTCACACAGCCTCCACACTGCCCTCCTCCCCCGCCCGCAGCGCCATCCCCACCCACAGCACCCCCGCACCTCTGCCAGTTTACCCCACGCCAGTCACACCTACACCTCCAGCCCCACCACGCACACACACACACACACGCAGACACACATGGGTCACCATCATTTTCACCCACGGTACAAATTTCATGACAGAATCTTCCATCAAAAGCTCAGGCTTTGTTGTCACATGGACGTGGGTTGAACCCCCAGCTCAGCTCAAGCTGGGTGAGCCCAGGCTAGTGACTTGACTTCGCAGAGCATCTGTTTCCTCGTCTGTAGAATGGAGGCTGTGACGGCACCTGCCTCACGGCGCTGTCGAGGGGCTGGAGGGGACGACAGGGGAGTGAAAGGTACCGAGCCCAGGCTTTACAGGGCCAACCCTCCCGAGGCGGGTGCCACCCAGGCCTTCCCCCAGAACCTCTGCCCCCCAAAATAATGTGGGTCACAGAGTCTCTGGCCAGGAAGGACACCTCTCATCTCACACAGTCCGGCCACAGCCGTTCCCTGGAGTGTGGATTCCAAGAAATCCGAGACCACTTCAGACGGAACGGAAAGCTTCTCTTCGTTCCCATGAATAATAGATCTTGACGCTCCACCGCCGTCCTCCCCCTCTCCTGCCCAGGCCCTCCTGGCGCCGAGCGGGGCAAGTGACAGGAAAATGAATCTCGGACAGTGTCGGCTGGAGACCAGGAAAGGGCCACAAAGTCCCTGGCCCTCGCCCTGTCCCCACAGAAACAGCCATCAGAACATCACGTCCAGATGAAGCGCTCCGCAGTTGACGAGGCCCTTGGTCTTCAGCATCACCGGGCCGGCGGGCGTGACGACCCTCGTCACTGAGGCAGAGGGGCTGCCAGGGTTCAGACCCCAGCTCGGCCTCTCTCTAGCTGGATGATGTTAGGACAGTCACTAACCCTCTCTATGCCTCAGTTTCCTCATGTGAAACCAGAGATGATAATAATGGCGATAACAGCACCTGCCTCCCAGGGACATTGAAGGATTAACGGAGTGAATACTTGCAAAGTGTTTAGAACAGTGCCTGGCACGCAGCTAGAACTCAATAGAGAGGAGTTTGTTACCCTCATCCCACCTCCGGCATCCACAGGCTGATGACAACAGCAGTAATGGTATTTGCCGTCACCTACGTGCCCGGGCCCACACCAAGCGATTGACACACGTGGGCTCTTTAACACTTGCAGAGACACCACTGAGTGCATTTCACAGATAGAAAACTTGAGGTTTATAGAGGTTAATTGGCTCTCCCCAGGACGGAATCAGAGCCCGTAAGTCGTAGGGCTGGGAAGCAAGCACAGCGTGCCTCTAAACGCCCCGAGCATCTTCTTCCTCCTCCCCAACCTTCTTCATTGGACCCCGAACAAATAGAGAGCATTCCTCCTGTTCCAGGCCCGGCGCTGAGAGCTTTACATGTGTTGGTACTTGGCATGGCGCTCCCTAACTTAACTCTCAACTCAGTCATTAGCCCCACTTTACACCAGGAAACCGAGGCGGGAAAGGTTAAGGATTGGCTCAAAGTCACCCACTAAACAAACGGCAGAGCCAGTATTCAAACCCCAGATGTCAGGGTCTGTATCTACATACAGCACGCATATGCCACACCACACACACACACACACACGCACACGCGGCGCCTTCAAGCTGCCTTAGCGAAGTCGCCGCCCGTCCCCTGACTTGAAGACCTTCTGGGGAGACCTCACATGCAAACCCCATCTGAAGCGGGGCTGGTGTCTCCTCCTTTCAAAGCCACTCAGTCTAGTTGTAAAGCATTTGTACCACCTTAGGGGCAGACACGGACACACGCCCCTTCTCCACAGCCAGCTTCCCAGGGACTTGCATGAGTTGTCAAAAGCATGTGAAGCCAGCGGGAAAAATGTGGACCATAGGCCTTGATTCTGGGGCAGCGTGGCGGACTGTTAAGTTGACGTCCTCATGAACATGCCCTCCACGTTGGTCGTCCCTTCCACACGCACGCTGGCTTAGCATGTGACCTTCTTTGGCCAATGGGAAGCCAGTAAATATGACAGCAGCAGAGAGGAGGTCAGCCCCTGCTGAACCCCGTGGACTGAGACACGGAAAAGACGGGTCGCTAGAAGAAAGTTGGAGAGTTGGTTCCAGGAGAAGGAGGAGCCGTGTCCACTCCTTTCCCCCACGGAACTTTCAGTCTCGTGAAGGACGATTCCTGTGAACTATGGGGGGCTAAGCCCTGAGTTTCCGAATTCCAAGCACGTTGGTGGGGTCCTTCCAGGCGGAGAAAGCCGGCCCGAGAGCGAGGCCTACCTGGAAGAAAGCAGCACTAAGAGACGATCAGAGCTCAGGGCCAGCACCATTTTTGAGCCACTAGAAACCGTCGGGCCTTGGCCAGGTGGTGGACTCAGGTTACACTAAGGAGGAAAAGTCCCTTTGTGTCGCTTGAACTAGTCTGAGACGCGTTTACCATCATTGTCGTCCTCATTGACACACACACAGAGTCGATTCTCCTTATTTGCAGATTCCATATTTGCCAATTTGCCTGCTCCCTGAAATTTATCTGTCATCCCAAAAGGAAGCGGGGCAGCCCTTTCACGGTCATCCGCAGACGCGCACAGAGCAGCCGAAAAACAGAGAGCTGCCCGACATGCGTGTTCCGAGCCGAGGTCCCTCTCATGCCCGCTCTCAGACTGGAAACAAGCCTCTTGTTTGAGGTCTGTTTAGTGTCGTGTTGTTTGCATTGTTCTGGTGATTTCACTGTTCACAACGGCCCCCGAGCACAGTGCTGAAGTGCCATCTGGGGTTCCCAAGAGCGAGAAGGCTGTGATGCATCTTACAGAGAAAATACGTTTGTTAGACGAGCTTTGTTATGGCCTGAGTTCCAGTGCCGTTTGCCATGCGTTCAGCGTTCCTGAATCAACAATATATGTTGTTATGGACTGAATGTTCGTGCCCCCCACAAATTCCTGTCTTGAAGCTCGCCCCCACAATGTGATGGTATGAGCACGTGGAGCCTTTGGCAGGTGACGAGGATTAGAGGAGCTCATGGAGTGGGACCCTCGTGATGGGACTGCTGCCCTTAGAAGGGTCGAGAGAGAGTTCGCTTCCTCTCTCTGCTCCCTGCCATGCGAGGACACATTGAGAGGTCAGCAGTCTGCGGCCCAGGAGCGGGATCCCACCAGAACCCGACCACGCCAGCACCCTGATAGCGGACTTCCAGCCTCCAGAGTGAGAAATACATTTCTGTTGCTCATCGACCGCCCAGGCTAAGGTAGTTTGTTATCTCAGCGCAAGCAGACTGAGACGTATATTAGACCAGGCGTCTTCAAATAGACACACATGTAAAACACGGATACGTGGATTGGCTGATGAACTGGGACCAGAGGCTCATAGAACTAACCCTGCGCTCCCCCCGGGAGCAACGGGTCAGGATTTGCTAGTTCGGTGATCATGTAGAACCTTTATAGAACGGAACCACTGCAAACAGTGAGAATCAACTAGTCTGTCTGTCCGTCTACACACATACTGGGTAATGATATGAAATATACAATACCTTATGTATATGCACGTGTGTATATAAGGGTGTATACATTTGTATACTAATCAGCAAGTGCTCCTAGCCTTCTGCTTTCCCCTCCTGCAACGAGGACCATGAAGTGTGACAAATGCTTAGGAGTTTGGTCTGTTTTCTATTTTATTTTTCACAGTGTGGTAGAGGCAAGGGGCAAATAATGAGATAATTGGCGCAAAGAAGCAATTTGGGAGGAAAAGTGCCACGGACCTCTGAAGTACTGTCATTACAGCTTGTTCCCTGGCCAGCTTCTCCCACGAGAAACCGAAGGTGCATTTCAAACCCCATTCCTCCACCACCACCTTTCTGGGGCAAAACGAGGTGAAGAGGAAGGGTGGAAACCTACCGAGAGTGAACATACTGGCTCGGGGGTTCACCAGGGACGGCAAACTGACAGGAATCATCTAGCACGCAGCCTTTCTGGAGCCGGATCACACAGCGAGCCAGGACTGGGAGCAAATGGGTTTATTTTATATTTTCAATCTCTAGCATCCATAGAGTATACTCAGAGGAGAAAGGTTTGCAGCCAGCTGGGGGTGTTGCAAGCGGTTCCTCTCGAGCCAGCCTGTCAGCTCAGTTTCTGCAATAAACTGGGTCACTGGTGAGGGCTGATTTGAGGGGGCAGGGAGGCCCTCATCTTTCAAAGCTGAGGACAGGTGAGGATGGAGTCTCCTTGGCCCTGATTACCAGCCCTTTCTTGAGGAAAGGAAAGCTGGAGGGTCATTTCTCTCTAAAAGAGGAGTCAAGGGTTTGCAGTTGTTTCTGAGTTTTCGGTCTGGTTTTGCATGGCGAAGCCGCCAGATGAGAATCGAGAAAGGAAGCTGAAGTGTCCCCAACAAGTTTTCACGGGACCTGGGGACGTAGACGCCTTGAGTGGAAAACCAGGCTCGTATGATGAAGAGCTGAAACAAGCAGGAGGCGCTGTGTTAAGGGTCTGAATCCAGAGGCAAGAGGAGGAGGAGAGGATGCTTACTGGTCCCACAGTCGCTTCACCTGGTGCTTCTGGAGACATCTTCAGAACGCCTCCTCAGTAATCACCACTTCTGGGACTCCAGCCTGAGTCCAGCTTAGGGACCCGTTTAATACGAAGTGGCTAAATGCAGACACTTCCCTGGGGCTGGTCCTGGCTCTGTCCCTCGCTGGCCTGGGACCTTGGACGAGTTCCTTGGCCCCTCTGCAGCTCCCTTTCCTTGTCTGGAAAATGGGGGTTAAAGTTTACCTTCTTCTCAGGGCTGACGGAAGACTCGGATGAAGCGAGGCATGTGGGCTCTCGGGACACTGCTGGCCCACATTACTGTGTAGCCGTCCTCTCAGAATAATGGTAATTCTAGCCTGAAGTCCTTGTTGCCAACAACCACAGCGCTAAGCTTGAACTTATACCCACCTTCTTGTTTTTCTGCCTCTAGCATCTGCCATCAACCTTTCCTCTCCCACGTGCAGTAACCTCCGAACTGAGGAGCCTCTTGAAAATCCTCCAATGGTGACTGCTCTTGTGGCCCTGGTCCCCCACGATGATGAGGGGGCGGCTGGGGCAACCAGAAGGGAATGGGCAAGAACCGCTGAAAGGCGCTGCCCATCCCGGGAGACCCTCGTCAACTCCTCCATTCACACTGCACTTCCACGTCCCACAGAGATTTCACAATAGCATCTCTCTTAACCTTCATAACATCCTCGCAGGTGACGTAAGATGAGAGTTTAGGTCCCTCTTCAAAGATGCCCCAAATGAGGACACGTGAGGACAGATGACTCTCCAAGATACGCCAGTGGTAGACAGAGGGGTTTCCTTAGAACAAAGGGGCACATCGCTGGCTGCATCCTAGAATCGTGGGGGGTGGGAGAGTTAAAAAGGCTAATTCCAGGATCCCAACCAAACCAACTAAAGCAGAGCTTCGTGGCGCACACCTGCATCACACGTTTTGAAAGTCCTCCTGTGATGATCACGTGCAGCTGGGGCTGAGGACCATCCGCTCAGAAGCACCTGCCCCAGTCCGCACCCTCCTCAGGGCCCCTGCCCTCTGCCAGCGCATCTTAACTTGAACGAGCATCCGAGGCCCCCGGGGGGCTCGTGAAAGCAGACTGACGCTTACTTCCCGGCCATTCCCCGAGTTTCTGCTGTGGGAGGTCTGCGACACAGCCCGAGAATTTGCATTTCTAATACGTTCCAGGGAACGCTGATGCTGTGGCCTGGGGACCACACTCTGAGAACCACGGCTTTATGCAACGCTAGAAAAACAGGACCCAGGAGACCAAATTCCCTGGTTCGCGTTTCCCTTCTCCTGGCTCTCTCTTGCCCTGAGTCAGGGCGAAAACTCTGGGGTGTGCTGTTCAAAGTTACCAGAAATCGGGGAAGGCCGGGGCTTTGGGGCTGTTCCTTCTCTTTTCCTCTCCTTTTAAAAATAATCCACCACTTAAGAGACTGTCCCTGAGCATTTGCGGCTTGTTCTTCCATACGCGGCCCAAACCCTCCGCCTGCAATGCAGGTCTTCTTAAATATTGAATAAGTCTGCTGCTCCACCAGCTGCCGGCCGGGCTGAGGTAATGTTGATATTGACAGAGGCTTAATGCGATTAATCGGGTTTAAAAGATCAGGCTGCTGAGCTGGTTTTGTAAGAGACCTTCAATTTCTTCCCCATCACCAGAATCTCTGGTGTCTCAACCCCTTCCCCATCCACCTCCCACCCCCCACCCTGCTCCTAGGGTTTGGGGATCTTTTTCCTTTTGCTGCTTTTGGTGTGTAACGAACCGACAAGTAAGTGCGAGCAGCCTCGGGAGCGGGTGAGGTTTTGAAGGAGAGCAAGGAGCATTAGAATGGCATTGTCTGCGTTCATTTATCCAAGCAACACTTATTGAGCACCTGCTGTGTGCCAGATGCTGTGGGATGCAGTGCCCTGAGCAGACAGCGGTAAATAAAACAGTCAAATATCCCTGTTCCGGTGGATCCGACCATCTAGTGGGGGGAGACAGACAAGGAACAAAATAAATAAGTAATAGAGAGTGTGTCACATGGTGCTGAGTGCTAGGGAGAAATAGGAAACAGAAGGAGGAAGTGGCTTTCTGGAGCAAGGGTGCGATTTTAAATAAGATGATCAGCAAAGGCCTCCCCGAGGAGGTTTCCTTTTGAGGAAAGGCCTGAAGGAGCTGAAGCAGGGGGCAGAGGGTGGAAAGGATAAACAGGATCCTTTCTAGAATGTTCAGCTCTGAGATTTCATCGTCATCAAAATAATAATGACTAATGTTTACTGAGCACCTCTCACGTGCCGTGGGTGTTCCAGGCAAAGACCATGTGTATTGCCTTGTTAAATTCCCAAGACAACCCAATGAGGGAGATGGGATTGTTGTCCTTCATTTTCCAGATGGAGAAACTGAGGCACTGGGAGATTTAGTCACTTGCTCCCAGTCACACAGCAGCACAGCTGGGGTTAAAGCCAGGGAGACCGGCAACCATCCCTCCCTCCTCTCTCCACTCTCATCCTCCATATTTTCAGGGAGGAGCTCACACGATGGTTAAATGCTGAACGCAACCTCTCCCTGCTTAGGGTCCCTCTGTCCTCCTTCCCAGGGAGTCAGCGCTGTAAAGAGGGTGGGATGGGGGTGGCAGGCTTGGCCAATGCACGAAGCTGTTTCTGGGTCAGAGTATTTGTCAGATCTCCCCAAGTCCTTCCTCTGTGCTGCAATGAGGGAGGCCTTTTCAAAACAGATCTTCTTGGGTCATCCTTTTGCTTGTGACACCCCATTGCCCTCAGAATAAAGACAAGTTGCCACACCATGGCCTTGCAGGTACCACCAACCTCATCTCACACTGAGCTACCCCCGACCCTGTGTTCCAGCCATGCTGGCCTTTGTTCAGATCCTTGAATGCCACCTCAGGGCCTTTGCACATGCTGTTCTCACTGCCGCGAATGTTCTTTTCTCGTCCCTTTACTCAGTTAACTCCTATTCATGCGTCAGCTCCCAGATCAAATGTCACTTCCTCAGGGAAGCCCTCCCAGATTAGGTCAGATTTCTTTGTGACATGCTTTCATAGATTTGTGCTCGTCCATTTGCATGATTACTGATTCATGTCTACTTCCTTGATGGAAGATACCAAATTTAAATTACTTTCTACTATATTCCAGCAGTGGGCACAGTGCCTGACAAATACTGTAAAAAGACCAAATAGAAGACGAGGATGCCCCAACCAAATACTCCTCAGGTAGGAAGCAGAAGCAGAAATTCACCTTCTATCCAGGTCCTTAAAATGTTTTCCATACTGCCAAGCCACCTGTCCCAATTTACTTTGTTCTGAATAACCAAATAGTTTACATGAATTCTTTCTAAGCTTTTCAACCATCAGGCAACTCCAAATGATATCTCTTCCTCTTCCCATTCTTTGCCAAAAGTTATTTGCAGTAGACAACTTTGATTAAAGTTATAAAACTCTCTTTACTTTTCTGGTTTGTTAATTTTTTTCGATATATATCGAGGGCAGAAAAGCACAGTTTTTATGGACTCACTGATTATTTTATATAACGTGATTTTAAGTATGTGTGTGATACAATTAACGGGTCAAATATTATAAATGGGCATTTGACCATTTCATCTACATCCCTGAAAGGTTATTTATTTAAGTCTGAAAAACATTTCATGGGGTTGGGGGAAATTGATCGTTTTATGAGGAAAACGTGGAAACTGAGTCCACCTTGCATCTGAAGTCATCGGACTTCCATGGTAACAGAGGGTCAATAAATATTTATTGACTGAATGAACGAACGATTGTATGTTGGTTGAGGGGGGCCCAAATTACAACACAGAGGAGGCTAGACCGTCACTTCTGAGTTCTCCCTCTAATGAAAACGAGCTCAGACTCTTAGCCTCATGCAATCACCTCCTAACGTGCGTTTAACTCTTAAGGATCAGGCTGTGTCTTAGGAATTTTATTTCTGCAGTTAAGCTCCAGGAGGAAGAATGATCAGAAGCGACAGGGGTCAGATCTAAGTCCACCTCAGGAAGGACGCATGCTCACCGGGCCTGTCCGACAACGTGCGTGGTGCTGATCCTCCCTCACTGGAGGCATTCAAGCCCATTGCCCAGGGAGTGGGGAGGAAGCTTCACGTGGTAAAGAACCAGAAAGAGCAGCGTTCCTCCCAGAACGACCCGTGGACCGGCTGCCACTGAATCATCAAGAAACTCTTTATACTGCAAATTCCTGCGCACAATCCCAAACCTTCTGAACCAGAATTTCTGCGGATAGGCCTCGAGGATCTGCATTTAAAAAACACCCCAGGAGATTCTCGCACACACTGAGGTTAATGATGGGACCAAATTAGCCCTCTCAAATGAGTGGAATTCCCTCCCACATTTAAGGGGGCCTCTGTAGGGTTGGCAATTTTTGTTATTTGCCTAGGAGGGCCCTCAAAGTTTTCTTAGAAAAAGAAACTACCACCAACTATTGCCAATGCTTCATTTTTAAAGGATATATTTTAACACTAAATGAGCTGAAAAGACTTAATATCAAGCTAAGGGAGAATCCGTTCTAGGAAAATTTAGTTGGGGACATTTTTCCCATCTGTAAACGCCTAACTCTCCTGCTTTCTCCAGGGCCAGTGGGAACTTTATTATGGGCCAGATCCGAGTTTGGGAACCACTAGCATAGGTGAGTGGCCTCCCAGAACTTTCCTGAATTAGGAAGATCCAAAGATCTGAGAATGAGTCTGTACTGGCTGCTAAGAAATAATCCCAATGGTGACAACGACAGTGTCCTGGGAGCTCAGCCCGTGAACCCATTTGATCCTTACGAGAACCCTACAAAATATGTGCTATGAACAGCACCCCTATTTTACAGTTGGAAAAAGCTAGGGGACGAGGACCTTGGGTAACTGGCCAAGTCTGCGCAACTAGAAAGGGGTGAACGGGAGGTCTGAATCCGAGGAGTGTTGCCCTCTCAATGCTGAGCTCCTAATGCTGGGCTATCCCACCGACTAGTCGGGTCTTATAGTGCCGGGTACTGACGACACTGAGAACAGACAGCCCTGAGGTTTGCTGATGGCACATGCAGGGGGGTCGGCACAGAAGCTTGAGGGGCCCCAACTTCCAAAAAAGCATGAGAAGTAGCCCCCTGGCCCCAGATTGTCCAAGCTGGAGCGCCGCAGATCCCCTCTTGCTGGCGGCCCGCCCTCGGGAGAGAGGGTGCTCCCGGTGACCAGGCGTGCTGCGGCCAGGCGTGCTGCGGCTTGGAGCAGGTGTGGTGTCCACTTGCACCACCGGGAAGCGCTCACAGCTCCAGCTGCTGGTCCCATCGGGAGGGATCCTGAGGCCACCAAATGAACTGTCTGCTTTTCTTCCAGCCTGTCCGTGACTGTCACTGTGTTGCTTTTGTTGGATTTACCCTTTGTCGTTGACCTGGTGCACCTGCTATGCTTTGGAACTTTGTGGCTTGGCCATTGTCATCTGGGGACACTAAACATTTTTCTGGTCCCTAACTCAGCTTGGGAGCTTGGGAAATTGGTTGATCTGTAGGGGGCTTCCTTCCTTCCTCTGCAAATGGAGGTGCTAATTCCAACTCTCCTCTCTAGGAGGTTACTGTGACACAATGTTGACTCTAGAGGTAATTCTTTTTTAATTTAAGTTCTGCACAATAACGAACAGCTGACGTTTACACAGTGTGCCACGTGCTGGGCGCTGTTCCAGGTGCTTCATATAAATATATATAAAGTCATGTAATCCTCAGGGCAACTCTATGAGGGAGGTGTTATTATTATTCCTATCTTACAGGCGAGTAAACTGAGGCCAGAGAGGCCAAGTGACTTGCCCAAGGTCACCGGCGGGCCAGTGGCTCAGCCAGAATTCCAAGGAGGTCTGGAGACAGCGGCTGTGCGTCTAACCACTGAGCACACCGCCTGCCACTGATCAGTGTGGCCCAGTCCTTCATTGGAAGGGCATTCACGCTTTAAATCCAAACCAGGAGGAGCTGAACCCTAGAGAATCCACTTCTACGCAGTTTTAGATTTAAAAAAGAAAATCTCTAAGTTGCTTGATCTTCACACCAACTCTGAGCAGGTGATTGATCACACCCCATTTCACAGAGCAGAAGGAGGCCCTGGGAGATTCACTTCCTTGCTACAAAAGTTCAATATTTGACTTTGGTGTCCAGAAGATCTGGGTGCGAGTCCCTGACTCTATCCTTTATTGACAGCGTGGATTTGGGGGAACTGAGGCCTCTCCGTTCTCTGGGGCCTCAGAGTCCTGGTCTGCGTAATGGGCATAATCATGACGCCTCCTTCCCACGGCTTTGTGAGGATTAAAGGAGGTGACTCACGAAATGCAAAGCGCAGGGTCTTGGCCCCATGACTGCTTTGTGCCTTGGTGGACAAGCCCTCGATTCATTTGCTTCCAGACAAAACCACAGCTCCAGGATGCAACTACCATGTGGCACGGCTGGGACTTCAACCCACTCGGATAGACTTTTAGCTCAGTGATCTTTCTAGCAAGAGGGTGATGGAGTGCTGAAGGCAGGTGGGAAGCCGGCCAGGGCATCAGAGACCACCCTACAGTGGAGACGTGAGGCCGCCCTGACAGGCCGTGTCAACCAGAACAGCCCTGTGGTGGCCCACTGAGACTCAGGCTCCCAGACCTGCTGCCATGACAACCAGGATTTTCCAGAGCTGAGTCTGCTCCATGCCAGGCCTTCGGGTGTCTCTGGGGGCCTCTCTGGCCACTTGAGGTCTCCCACCACAGCGTCTGTAGTGTCTTACACTTTGAGCAGATTCGGGGCCAAGAGGAGCCTTTCCGTTGCCACCAGTCCATTTCGAGAGGCCACCTCAGTGTTCAAGGAGGAGCCCAGGCCTACCGAGGTGGCTCGTGCGGCTGACTCGAGAGGAGGACCAGGGCCTCCACGTGGATCAGGAAATGACTACTCAACGGGGTGGGCACTGTCTCAGCCTCAGTCAGGAAACCGCCCCCCAACACACAGACATGCCCCCCCAGAATAAGTCTGGCAGAATGTGGGGGGGATGTAAACACCTAATTATCTGACGCCCCCCACATTTATATAGACTAAAAGTACATGTTTTGAAGGTGCGTATACAAACAAAAGAGATGTCCATTAAACAGAATAGAAGGGTTGCCTGGGAGGGGAGGGGAATGGAGTATGGGGATAAAAGAGAATAAATAACGAAAAATTGAGACAGAGGGCAGCGAGGATCAACACGGGTCACGTACCAGGAAAGGAGAGAGGAGGATGACTCTCAGAGCCTCATGCCAAAACCCACATTCCGTGCGGATGAGTTCTCCATGGAAAACTGAGAGGCCACACAGGAGGCCAGCTCTCCTCAGGCTATAATCAGGTGCCAAGGCCCTCCTGGTCCCCGACATGCGAGCGCTAGTTATTTTTCCCTGGAGATTTCTCTCCAGAGAGCTAATGCACCGTTCGGGAGATGACATGTGCCCAGACCCCTCTGCAGAGGATGCACAGACGCCACAGAGGCCTGGCCCGGCCAGAGAAATGTTCCAAGGGAAGAAAGAGAAACAAATCTAAAGAAACAGCAGCGGCTCTGTTTCTGAAAAGCAAAGGACAGGTGGCGCCGTCTGCAGGTTGCAGTCTCCCACCTGAGGGGCGGCCCGCCCCAGAACAAGTGCCATTCTCCAGTGGCGCATGCCCAATGCTGATGGTTCCCTTCTGGCGCTGGTAAACAACAGGTAGGTCTCTAACGATTAGAGGGCAAGCTGCAGACGCCAGGAGCTCGTATCTTCCGTCCTGCCAATCAGCCTTTCCTACAAGCCCCCCATCTCCAGACCTCTGGGAGAAAGACTTGGCCAGACACCCCGGCCTGACACAGCGGCGGCAGCCACTTCCAGTGGCTTCATCGTCTTCGCCAAGTTCCAATATCCTGCTTAACGCTGACAGATTAATCCAGCCACTGCTCAGGGGAGGAAGAAACCCCGAGCTGCTCCTTTTCCCCCGGGGAGAGGCGGATGCACATGGTAGCCAGCGTGGGACGGGCATTGCAGACCCCCCTGAAAGGCCCCGCACTCAGCTCGTCCTGTGGGTCTTGCCTCTTAACCCCCCAGCCCCTGGTTGCAGCCAAGGCCCCAGAATCACAACTGAGGAACCACTGCCAAGAACGGGTCCTTGTCCCCAGAGTGGACCCCGACTCTCCCCACCCCCCCACCCCACGTCTGACCCAGGGGTGAGACCCGTCTGCGCTAATGCAGAGCACAGCCCAAACCTGACCCCCTTTGTCCCTGCCACCACCTGGCCCATGGCCCCATCACGGGGCCCCCCTGCTGGTCTCCCGGCTTCCACCCCTGCCCACTGCAGTCCGTTCTCCACTCAGAAACCCAAGTGATCATTACCAAAACTGTAAATTAGGTCATGTCACTCTCCTGAATAAGGCCTTCCCCCCACATAAAACCAAATCCAGACTCCTCGTCTATGCTGGCAGGTCCCACGTGACCCCGCCCCGGCCCCCCAACCACCTTGTCGCCCTCACTTCCCCTCACCCCACTCACTGGCCTTGTCGCTGTTCCTTCAAGACACCACCGTTGTCTCTGCCTTTGCACTTGCTGTTCCCCCCACCTGAATTGTTCTGGCTCCTTCTAGAAACTCAGCTCTCAACCCAAACTTTACCATCTCCAAAAACCTCCCCGGCCACCCATTTTTAACTAAATTCACTATCTCCGCCCAACCCACCACTTGTCACTCTCTGCTGTCACACCGTTGCCTTCACAGCACTAGACACGGTCTGAGATCATCTTGCTGATTATTCACTTGCGTACTGCCTCTGTCGCTCACCGGACTGTAAGCTCGAGGATGGCAGGGAACTGCCCACTGCCGAGTCCCACTGCCTAGAACAGAGCCTGGCACATGGCAGTATCCGGTCCGTACTTGGGGATGAATGAACAGGGAAGGGAGTTTGCAGAAAGCAGCGGTTCTCAAAGTGGGGTTCCTGGAGCAGCAGCATCCACATCACCCGGGAATGATGCGTTAAACGTGCAAATCCTTGGGCCCCATCCTGGTCCCTTGACATCAGAAACTCCATGTTTTAGTTGTCCTCCGGGGGATTCGGACACAGGCTCAAGTTTGAGAACGTCTGGCATGGAGGCACCTGCAATGTCTCGCCACATCGCCTCTTGTGACAAAGGAACGAACACCTGGCTGAGCGGTCAGTCTGGTCAGGGGAGGAGATTGGGGAAGGAGGAGGCGGTTGGCGCCCTGCCCTTGACTGGCCTGGGGCCTCTGGTGCCCGGGTCATCTTCACGCCCCGGAGCCATGCAGAGAATGCCAAGGCTGGGGAGGGCTGCAGAGACCACCATGTCCCTCTCCCAAGCAGGAGGGCAGGGGACTCGCCCAGAAAGCTGCCTCTCTGGGCTCTGGAAAGTTCTACAAAATTCCAAGCATTCAACGCAGAGGTTTGCCCGAGCCTGTCCCAGGTTTAACACACAGGGTCCTGTGGGCCAAAAACCCCCTCAGGGCCAGGCCAACTGGGACGATTGGTCACCCTACTTGGAGGCCTGACTCGGGGTCTCGGAGACTCACAAATGCATTTCCTTCACAAGCCCCATGGGCATGTCTGCACAGACGGGCTGACGAAGGGCAGGAGCAGGAGAGGCAGATAGCGGGAGGAAAGGAAGCGGAGAGGCCAGCAGCAGGGCCCAGAGAGATGGGGAGAGAGAAAGAAGGGGAGGAAAGAGGGAACACAAGAAGGGAGATGGGGAATTTCTGAAGGGTGAGAAAGATAGGGAAGGGATCCGGGGCAGTGAAAAGGGGAGAGAGAGCCAGAGATGCAGAGACACAGGCCACTGTGACAGAGAGAGGCCAACAGGCAGAGGGAGACGGAGAGAGCGGGGCAGCTGTGGGACAGAATGGACCACGCAGATGCTTTGGGGCAGCATCTCACACTGAGGGCCTCCCCACGAACTTCGGGAAATCCCCTCTCTTCTCAGCAGCCCCAGAACGCCGGCCCGCCATCAAGGCTGGCAGCGAAACCTGCTTACATAATCTGTTCTCTACTGAAAGCTGCTTCCATTCACGAGTTGCTGCTTGTCGTTGTGCAGATGCATTAAAGAGGGAAAAAAGGAAAGAAAGGAAGAAAAAAGACAAAAAGATAGGAAAAGGCAGCTGAACGAATTCAAGCAGATTATATTGAAAGATGAGGAGATTTTTCCCCCCCGTCTCTCCAAATAAATCTTTCACAAACCAAACGGCATTAGGATGCTGTCAGCTGGGTTTCCTCTTGCTGATTAACTGCAGAGGGGTGGGCAGAAACACCAGCTTCCTGAGCCATGTCATCCCGCTCCCTAGCCGGATTCCTAAGCCCGAGTCTGACACGGCTCCATCACAATGAGATTTAAGCGCGCATTATGTCATTAAAACTAATGACAGCAAGACAATTACTTCGAGGAAACCACAATGACATTGCATACGGCAGCCTGGTGCCTCGGCACCACCGCCTCCCACATTTCCCTGCCCCAAACGGAGGGCCGAGTTGGGTTAAGAAGAGCCAGCTCTGTGCCCTCAAGCCCCAAAGGCCTGGCCAGGCTGGAGAGCTGGTCACTGCGGCCTCGCCACGGAGCATCTGATAAGCTAAGTCCCCAGGTCCCCCCTGAGAAAGAAGCGACTCCCTGGAGTGCTCTGAGGTTAGCAAGGAACAGGGTCAGCCCTGCTGGGGCCAGCTCCTGTGGGAAACTGAGGCAGCCAGTAGCAGAAAGTAAATGGGGTATGCCCAGGAGGCAACAGCTCAATTCTTACCCTGCTCAGCCCCCTGGGGGATGATGGGTGGGCTGGGGGTTGGGGGACCTTGGCAAAGAGTCTGAGGCTCGAAACACAGCTAGAACTGTTATAACTAACAGCTGTAAAAGTGTTTTCACATTTCAAAAAAACTCCTTTAGCAGCGGAGGCTTGTGAAAACACGGGTCCCAGGGCCCCGCACTCAGAGCTTCAGAGGGAGCAGGTCGAGGGTACAACCCAAGAATTTGCCTTGGGTTCCTTAGGGCACCGAGAGCTTTTCAGCCCCCAGCAGGATGTGAGTCCAGCCACGGCTGCCTTTCTCTGCCTTCCGCCCTCTCTTCCACCCGCAAGCTTAGCATGCGCAGACTCCACGCCCCGCTCCGGAAAGGCTCTCCCCTCACTCTTCACAGAGGATTTCACAGCTCCTCCTCATCGAAGGGAAATGCCCAAGAAGGCCGGATGCCTCATCCCACCCCAGAGCATCTGCTCTTCGTCCAAGAGCAAAGCCTTAAGATAAGGAACAAAATTTTAATGACGGCATTTCAGAGAGCCGTGGGCTGAGTGAAGACACCCTAAAAAGGGCGACTAAGGAAGCCCTCTTGGCACCACCCCCCAAAAGATCACATTTTGTACACAGTGACTTACTTTATCTAAATCCCCAGGGATTGTGTCTTTGTCACCATTTTATTCCCAATACCCACCATGGTGCCAGGCATACCATAAGTACTCAATAAGTGTACAACACGTGAATAAACGTCAGTGGATGCTCTGGCAGGAGGAGAGAGAGGCCTGTCCTTAGCCTGTAGCAGATTCGAGATGAAAGCCTTCCAAACTCTTCACCAGTGACACTTCATAATCAACAAACACTAATTAAGTGCCTACTGCATGCTGGTCTCTGGCTGGACCCTAGTCCAAAGACACCTCCCCAAACTGACCCGTCCACTAGTCCATCACTTGAGGTTTCATTCGTTCATTCATTCATTCATGCAAGTCATTGCTGAGCCCCTGCTGTGTGCTAACCTCGACTCCAAAAATGAAGACAGCACAGCCGTGGCCTTGGAGGAGCTGGCCTTGCAGCCCCTCGGGAGCCCTGTGCAGGAGCGCCGTGGAAGGCAGGGCATGCCCCATGGCAGGAAAGAGGGGGAAAGCTCGGCTCCTAGGAAAAATCCACAGGCTCTGGGCTGGAGAGGGGATGACTCATCGAAAGCCTCCCCAGGATTTGGAGGAACAAAGACTCACAGTTCAGCGGGGCTTCCCCTCCTGGGCCCCTCCCTCCAGGGCTTGCCCACCACCCTCACAGCCGCTGTCTCTCCTCGGGGCCTCATAAGCTTTAAGGAAAGAAGGTCATTATGCCCATTTCACAGATGGAGAAACTGAGGTCTGGGACCTCCAGCAACTGCACGCAGCCCACGGAGGGAATAAGCGGACGGGAAGCCTCCTGTCTGCAAGGCACGGCGTCTCTCCTGGGTCCCAAAGCTGCTCAGCTGGCCCGAAGGATCCACCTTCCTCCACCTCACCCCACTCCTGTTTCAGCCAGGGGTAATTTCACTGTCACTATCATCAATATCGTCCCCATTGCTAACGTGTGTTGGCTATTTACTCCTGGCCAGCTCAGTCCTAAGCACCGTGCAAGCATTAACTTAAAACTCCCACATCTTCTTTATTATCCTCACTTTACAGATGGAAAATTGAGGCCAAGAGAGGTAAACTGACACAATGGAAAGTACTAGAACCAGGATCTAAACCTAAGAGGTCTATCCCCAGAGCCCACACTCTTAGCCACCACACCATACTACCTTAATATAACTAACTGAGGAAACAGGCTTAGAGAGGTTAAGAGTCTTGCCTGAAGTCATCCAGCAAGGAAGCACTGGAGTCAGAATTCGAACTCGGGTCTGGCTGTTCCCAGAGTCCCACACCACAGCCCCTCGAGGGGCTGGTTGAGGAGGCAGACGAGGCGGGGTGGGGGGGCAGGAAGGAGAGGAGGCTATTTCTGTGGTGCCTCCTTCACTCTCCAGCACGTCAAGGATCTCCATCCTGGGTGGCAGCTGAGTAATTGAAGCTCGCTGGCTCCAGCCCACCACTACTGGGTCCCGGATTTATTTTTATCCCAGGTTACATCCACAGCGCTCAACAGAAATAAACCGTGCTGTTTGCTTCTCATCGTCTTCACATCGACTCCTGATTTGTCTGCATTTACCACCAGCTCCCCGCTCCAAGGGGATAAAGAGCGGAAGACAGGTCCATATGTCAGGGTGGTTTTTATTAGAAAGTCACAAACCCTCTGTGACCCACAGAGAGAGAGAGAGGGTTAAGTACCACATCCTACAAATAACCCCCAGAGCAGCCGGCCCAACCAGAACACGCAGCCTGGAACGGGCAGCCTGGATGTGTAGGAGCAGCGAGAACAGGGAAAAAGGCAGAGCGAGCCGGTGAGACGGCCTCTCCAGGCCACCCTGCTGGAACTGCATTATCTCGGGCTGCTGCCTGTCTCCTGCCAGTGAGGAAGGAAATGTCCACATTTGTTGCCACAATTATGCTTCCCGATCACCAGCGCAGGCTGGAGAGGGCTGCTGAAACCTTCCGTGTGCACCCCACCTGGGTGGGGGAGGTGGGAGGCAGCCAGAGGCAGGAGTGCGGGGTGAGGCCCTGTCTTCATGATGGTAGATGCTGGTGTTGCTGTGCCATAACTTACTGGGCAAGTTGCTTTCTCTCTCTGAGACCCGTGAAGCCTAGATCAGAGGTTCTGAACTTGGGGTGCTCGGATAGGCATCAGGGAGAGTCCACGAACCTCCTGATGCTGTGTGTTTGCGTGAATAAGCATCATTCAGAGTGGAGGTTCTCAAAGGGGTCCTGGCCGCCACCCCTGGGATAAGTCTCTAGAGGGCCTTCAAGGGCCGCAGATCTGCATGTCTGTGAATCGGAGGCCATGAATAAAGCAGGTCTCTCTCCAGCTGAGCACCGGATTCTAGGAACCCGGCAAAGATCTGATAAGAGACCCCCATCCCCCTTCACCCCAAACAGGAGCTCCTCAATACTCATGACAAATTCCCAAACACTGGGCTGATGCTTCCTAGAAGTGTGCAAGCACACACACACCCCCATCACACAGTCACAGGATCTCAGAGCTAAAAGGGGCCTAGGGGCCACCTAGACCAACCTCCTCATCGCACAGATGGGGAAACGGAGGCCTGGAAAGGGGAGGCAGAGCTGGGGCTGCAAGCCGAGTCTCCTGATCCAAGTCTAAGGTTCTTTCCAGAAGCCTCCGTTTCCCTCTGCCTGGTGCACCACAATGCACCATTTCAAATGTGCTGGGGAGGAGGGAGGGCAGCCTCCTGGATCTCAGCCACCCCCAAGGAAGTAAGGCTGCAAGGAGGTGTTTGAAAAGCACCCACATGCGGACGACGAGTCCCGGCTACCTCAGCTGGGCCGGCACGTACTGCATGGCTAACCCAGTCATTAAAACACTAAAATACGCCCGCGCTGGATGGAGACGCTGCACTGAGGTCCCCGTGGTCCCCCTGATGCCCCCCCCAGGCTCCCCCAAACCTCCCCTTAATCCAGCAATTAAAGGGTTAACACTCAGCACAGCAGGGGACCCCTAAGATCCCCCACGCCAGGGCCCCACCATGGTCCATCCTGATCCCGTTAGTGCCCAAAGTTCAATATTTTAAATATCACCCACGGCCAGATCTGTGGCTCCTTATTTAAACCAAATTTCCTCACATTCATCATTCACACTTGAGACTTCCCAAGGAGGAGACTAAGGCAACTTCCTCCTTGAGGTCACCTAGCGAGGGAAACCTGGGATTTTGAGGACCAAATCTTTGGCACTAACCACCCAGCAACCTTCCCCTCTGCCTCACATGTTCTGCCTGACCAGGCGCACGCCCTGGGATTTTGGCGTCCCCACTTGGCTCTGGGGCTGGAGAAAATTGCAGAGTGAGCCCGGCTCCCATTTCAGGCTTTCTGGTCTCTGGGGCTGATGTTTTACTCCTCCCACCTCTAAGTGCAAGAACCTAAAGAGGAAATCCTTGGGGCTGCAGAAGCCTGAGGTGGCCCCTGAGATAATGACGAAGATGCTAAAAATAAGGACGTTCATTTCCAGAAAGGTAGATGTAATCAAAGCAGACCGCAAAGAGAAATCCCCTTTTGATGGGTCACAGATTAGCAGCAAAGGCATTTTAAAATTAAATGTGGGTTTCTGGATTCGGTCACAAAGACCTCCACTTCCTCCTCACTAACAGGTTGGTGCAGGCTTATTCCATCAGGATCTCAGAAACAGAAGCTAGAGCGGAGCACGGCCTGCCCTGGAACGGATCTGAAGCTGGAGCCCTTCCCCAGAATCTGAACAAACCCTGTTCCCTTCTTTTCCCACTCAGAGACAGGCTCAAGGATGCCAGGATATACTCCCCCATACCTGAACTTACAGGTTACACCACCTGTGAAAATAAAACACCGTCTGCTCAGCAGACAGCTGGCTGCTCCCCTCTGGCCTGCCTGACCACTCACGCCAAGCAAACTGTGGTCCTTTCATGACTCCCAGGAAGCTTAGAACAGCCAAGCTTGCAAAAAACACCACAATTAAATTATTCTTTTACCTACCTGGAAGATGGTACCATCCAAGCCCTGTCCTATACAAGCTTCACCTGGTGTGCCTAGGTGACCTTCCAACCTCGGGTGACCCTTTCCCATCCAGGGCCAAGGTGCCCACTCACTAGATCAGAACACACAGGGACCCTCTATGCCAGGCTGGCCAGCACCACAAAGGGTTAACTCTTTCAGAGAACTGCCGGCTACTTTCCCAGCTTCTGCTGCAAGGAAGAGGGCAAACTGGGCAGAAGCCACAAATTTTATTCCATTGCCTAAAATATGAGCATCTCTTACCCCCTCCTTGGGCACTGAGCTGAAATCTCATCTGGCTTTGGGGTACCATTTAGGCAATAAAACACTGCAGAACGTGGGCAAATAAATGTGGCTATTCCTCCATACCCCTCTCCTCCCACCTCCCCTCCATCCCATCGGCTCATGTACACACATCATCGCAACTGGGATTCCAATACCCCTAACTCATTTGCACAACTGAGAAGAATATCACTTACCACAACACCAGCAGATTTCAGGTGGAATGGGCGAGATGAATTCTTGCCAACTCCTCCCTTCCCTGCTGGGTAGGAAGATGCTAACTCCCAATGACTTGGTTTGAAAGCTCGGTGGAGGTGCCTGAAAAAAAATTGTTCATTTGACTCTCCTACTCTTCCCAAAATAAAATCAAAGCACGAGCACTCTTTCTCTCTCCCTCTCTCTCTCCCCCCCCACCCCACACACACACAACTACCCCTAAATTGTGCAGGACCAAGATGAAAAGAAATACCACTGCTAGAAGAGGAGAAAACTGAAACCCGTCGGTGGACAAGGCAAAGACAGTGGCTTCCTCAGACTGCCTTCCACATGGAAGAAGGTTTTCGCTCTGTGAGCCTCTCCCTCCCTCCCTCTCTCTCTCTCTCTCTCTCTCTCTCTCTTTCTCTCTGTCGTCCGCGTCCGCGTAGGCAACTCCAGGCTGCTAGCGGTAGACGAATCAATTGCCTCCCCAGTGCCCGAATCAGTGGCGGCTGCCACCACTGCTGCAAAACCCTGTGTGAGCGAGGGAGGGGTCAGCAGCTTCCCGGCGCAGGGGGAACCAAGCCTGCCTCCCCCCCCCCCCCCCCCCCCCCCCCCCCCGTTTTTTCTGGGGGAGGTGCCTGGAGAGGGGGGGGGGGGGGGCCGGGCGGAGAGGTTGGGCGCGCCAGAGATCCCAGCTGGTGGAAACGGCGATCAGGAGATTGGCGATCAGCACCGCGGACAGCGCTAAGATGCGGGGAGGCGGGGACCGGCGGGAAGCGAAGCCTCAGGCAGCGAAGTTAAGTTATTGGATGCTTAGAGCAGAGAGGGGGAGTCCACGGAAGTGGGGGACGGGACTTCTCGACACCACACAGTGAAATCAGTGACAGCCTACCTACCCCACACTTGTTCTAATATTGTCGCTCGCTCTCAGAGCAAAGGAGCTGTGACTTCGAAGCACCTTCCCCACACACGCCCCCAGACCTTCACTACCCCTCTCGGCTCAGAGAAGAGTTTGACCCCAGTGTGGGAGCCTCCAAGTGGTTTTTCCCCCCAAATCAGCCCAGCTGACCTGTCCTCATTCACATTGCTGCAGATTTCTGACCTGGACCTTGGGTGCCTCGGAATTCAGAGCAGGAAAGATGAGGCTTAGGAAACGGAAATTTCTAAGGGGTAGGATGGCTTCATTGAATAAGGACCTGACAAGTTTCTGGGAACCAAGTCCAGCCCCAGCACAACCTTGGAAAAGACGTTTAATGTCCCCAAGTCCCATCTGTAAAATGAGGATGTGGTTACCCGATTTTCCTAAAGAGAGGAAGCAAGAGGTTAAAAAGCAACAATTAAGAGCACTCAAATTGCAGGGTGCTATGATCCCATGATCCACAACCCCTCCTACAATTCAAATGTTTTGACAGAGGGAGAAAGGAGTTGACAGCCACCCCAGGGTGGAATGTGCCAGCCTCACCTTTCAGCACGTGGTTTCAGCAGGATGAGTTGGGAGATTCTAGGAGGTCTAAACCAGACAAGTGAGCTTTGGCCAAAGGCCCATCCTCAAAAGATCCATGCTGGCCTTCTGAAGTGAAATCACTGTATGGACATGAAAACAAAGTCATTAAAAGGAGAAATACACAAAGAGAAATGGATTCCCATGGCTTCCAGTGTGCCAGATCTCAAGGGTCCTATTCTTGCTGACTGTGGGGAAGGAACAGGAAATCTCCAGTGGATCGGGATCTGTTTACAGCTTCTCTGCAAAATGAAGGAGAACTCTCTCTACTGGGGCCCCTCCTCCAAAGTGTCTCACTGAGATGGCCCAGGGTGAGCTACCATATTGTCACTTAATTCTTCCCTTGAAAAGTAGGATCTTAGAGAGCATTTAGAGCTCACGTTATAGATGATGATCATGATGATGATGACGGTGATGATGATGGAGATGGTGGTGATGATGGCAGCTATCATTTATTGAGAACTGACTATGTGCCAGCCATTCTGCTAGGAACTTTACAGGTATCCTCTCCTTGAATCCTCATCATGACCCTTTGAGGGTACTATTATCATCCCAACTTTACAGACGAGGAAGCTGAGACTCAAGAAATTAAGTCCCTTGCATAAGCTTACACAGTAGGTGGCAGATGCAGGATTCAAACCCAGGGTTATATGATCCCAAAGCTCATACCTCAGAATGTCTCTTTCTCAGAGTCAAGTTCAAAGGCATTCTACAATTTTTTGGCAGGATCTCATTCAATCTTTTCTGGGGAGACCCTATGACATAAGTTCAATCCCCTCACTTTACGCACGGAGAAACTGAGGCTCAGAGAGGGCCAGTGACTCGCCCGTAATAAAGCGCTAGGAAGTGGCAGAGTTGAATCTGGAACTCTGCCTTTCAGATGCCAGGGCCTGCGTTCTAATGCCTAGGACAGTGCCTGGCACATAGTTGACCCTCAGTAAACATACAAAGAGTGAGGCAAGAAGCCCAGAGAGGGACTAAAGTCACAGGATGCTGGTGGCAGAATCAGAACCCAAGGAGCCCCAAAGATAGGCCTTTGGGCTCTCAGTCCCAAGGAATGTCTACCCAGCTTGTCATGGCTTCTGTGGGCATTAGGCACATGTTCTGGGAGGGTCTGTCATGAATTCAGATCTCCCCTAGGGAGTGAAAATAGCTACCACCTGCTAAATGCCTAGACACCTACCGTGTGTCGGGCACTGTGCTAAGGACTTTACAGTGACCATCTCCTGTCTTCCCAACTACGTGAGGTGGGTGCTCTTATTGTCCCATTTTCAGATGAGAAGACTGAGGCTCAGACAGGCAAAGTAAAATGCCAAAGCTCACACAGCCAGGGAGTGGCACAGACAGGGATGCAAATTCTGGGTCTATGTGACTCCAAAGCCTGTGTGCTTTTGCCACCCTTCTAGTTTTTTCTCAACCTGGGCCCCCCAGAGGCCCCCATGGAAGTGAAAAGGAGGCCTGAGTTGCCCCCCCACATACCCTGGTTTCAACCAGAGCAGTTGGCTTTTAGCTGTTTTGCATACTGGGCATCTGCCCAAGCCTTCATTGAAATAGGACTTTGCAGCAAAATTAAAAAATAATAATACGGTTGAAACCAGAGCTGTGCACTGTCCCTGGTGGCCACACCATCGAGGAACTCGCCCTGCCTTCTCAGGGCACTTTGCCCCCACCCTTCCCACCTCTCTGGTCCCCATCTCCAAACCCCTCTTCCATTCTGAGAGCTCCTGGGGAGTTCAAAGAACCAGCAGCCATGGTAAGCTCGACAGCCCTGCAGCAGAGAGAAGCCTCGAGACCAGACACCTCCAGGCTGAGCCCGGCCGGGCTCTGATCCTCTCCAAGACGAAGCACTGCAAAGGGATTTCTCAGGGCCCTGGATTCAGCAAGTTGCCCTGTCCTGTCCTTGTCCTGCTGAGGCCAGAGGCAGCCCATTAAGACTCTCCATCACCTCCAGGAAAGACAGGCAATGATGACGGTGGCGATAACTATTAACAACCAAAGCTTCCCACTATGTTCGAGTATGTGCACTGCATTATTATTTCATCCTCGCAGCGGTTCTATGTGTTAAGATGGCAATAGTTTCATTTGCATTTTACAAATGAGAAAACAGACTCTGATGCCTAAAGCAACTAGCCCGAGGCCATTCGGTTCATAAACGGTAGCACTGGGATTTGCACCAAGGCCCTCTGAGTTTATAACTTGTATGCTACATGGCACCCCTAATTATAATTGTCTCTCCCATTTATTTTTGGCACTTACTATTCCCCAGGTGGCATGCTTTATCTCCCCAGGACTACTCATGACTTATAACAGGGCAATGAAGTTGTGGTACATTATTTGCCCTTCTTAGAGATGAGGAAATTAGGCACAGAGAGGTCAGGTGATTTACCCAAGGTAACACAGCTAGGAAGAGGGGGGAGGCTGGGTGTGAGTCTAAACAGTTTGTTTCAGGGCCTATTGTGCTCTGCTCTCTCCCAGGGAGACGGGTATGAGACAGCCCAGAAAGTGAGAATGTTCCCATTTCAGTTAACAAGAGTGGTAGGCGGAATAATGGCCCCAAAAGATGTCCATGATCTAGTCCCCAGAGTGGCGAATATGTTACCTTGTGTGGCAAACAGGACTCTATAGATGCGACTAAGTTAAGGATCTTGAGATGGAGAGACTCCCGTGAGTTATCTGGGTGGGTCCAAAGTCATCACAAGGGAGCTTATAAGGGAAAAGGGGAGGCAGGAGGGTCATGGACGAGAGGTGGGATGGAGTGAGTGTAGGATTGAGAGAAAGACAGGTGAAGATACTATGTTGCTGGCCTTGAAGATGGAGGAAGGAGCCACAAGCCAAGGAATGAGGGCAGCCTCTAGAAGCTGGAAAAGGCAAGGGAACAGATCCCCCCATTGAGCCTCCAGAAGGAGCACAGCCCTGCCGACACCTTGGTTTTAGGACTTCTGGCCTCCAGAGCTATAGGAGAATAAATCTGTGTTGTTTTGAGCCACTAACTTTGTTTTTGTTTGTTACAGTAGCCGTAGGAAACCAGTACCGTAAGGCTGCCAGAGGACCCTACAATAAGAACCCCGTAGCAAATCAGCCAGAGGGCCCAATCCTTCAGTCATATCACAGCCTGTTCCAAACACGCAGTGTGTGCGTGTGTGTGTGTGTGTGTGCGCACCTGCACACGTGTACACGTGGAAAGAGGCCCCACAAGATCAAGGACTCGCTCGAAGCTTTAGCCCGACCGCCAGGCTCTGTCACTGGATGCCACCGCCAGGGCACACAGCGCTCTCGTCACTCCGTCCTTCTCTTTTAAAAGCCTCTGGGGAAAAGCCATCATCAGGAACACAAAAGGGGAGAAGTGTCACACTGCAGCTTTCCAGGGCACAACTCATCACAGGGGATCAGTCCAAGACAAAAGGAGATGGAGCAGAGACACGGGAGAGCAAGAAAGAGAGAGAGAGAGAGAGAGAGAGAGAGAGAGAAAGCAAGCAAGAGACAATGGCTGAGACTGTGTGCCCCGAGAGACCCCTTCCCACCGGGAGAGGGGCGAGGCCTGGGGAAGCCCATGAGCCCCCTCAGGAGAAGAGAGGGCGACTGCAGGGAAGACGCTGCAGGACTCGGAGAGCCAAGCTCTTAAGACAAAGGATTTCCAATCCATAGAACTGGACCCCTTTCTTCCTCGAGGAGTCTAGTTAAGCACCTGCCCAAAGCTGCCAGAGGCCCTGGAGGAAGGAGCGTCGGCAGAGACAGTATAATGAAATGGTGAAAAGGCCAGGTTTTAGGGTGAGGCCGGCTGGGTTCCAACCTGGCTCTACCGCATAGAAACTGTGTGTCCTGGAGGATGTTGCTAAACCTCTCTGTGACTCAGTGTCCCCATCGGTAAAGTGGAGGGTAATAACATTACCTCCTCATATGGCTGCCATTAGGATCACATTAGCTAATGTATGTAAAAGCACTCAGAACAATGGCTGGCAGAGAAAGCCCTATGTGGGGGTCATCTTTAGTTATTATTGTTGCTCTCATGAATATTATTATTATTGAAGAGAGGTGTTTTCCAAAAGGGTGAGATGTGCTGTGCTGAGAGAAAAAAGATGAAGTTAGGTCGTCTGTGGATGCGTATTTTTAAAGGTTTAAATGTGACATCTTTATTTTAAAGTGCATTAGAGAAATGCTGTATTTCCATTCCAGTAGTGACATAACGTTTTCTTCTATGCAAATGTACTTAAGTGGATGCAATGTAGGGCAAAAATAAGCTTGACTTTCTCTTTTCTTCCCAGCACCTCAATGGCATTATCTGCCCTGAAATCAGCCTCTAGCTGGGCTGGGCTCACCTAACCCCCACCCCTCAGCAACTGCATCTCTCAGGGGCGGCCTCCCAGTTATGCCAGTCAAGCCAGAAGCACAGTCTGATGCCAAGAAAATAAAGGAAGGATGCAGGATCTCGCCTCTCTTACGGCCCTTCCAGAATCTTCTTCTGGTCTATAACAAATAAATAACTAACACTTAGCGAAGATTGCTCATATGTACTTCCCTCATCTGAGCCCCTACAATATAGCCTAAGCTTCTCCCCGGGTCCAGCCTGCATCATAACTGGTTCCTCCACTGGACCGGACATTCCAAGAACACAGCTCAATCCTGCATCTCTCTGAGTTCTCAGGACCCGGAACAAATTTGATGTTTGGTCAATGCTGGATAAGTGAATTAGTCTTAGAACTTCGATGCTTGTATCTTTTATCTTCCTGCAGTCTCAGGAAGGGGGATCTGACCACCCAAAATTGCAGGTTTAATTATCATAAACGGGATATGTCAGTAGTTCACAGGATTCTGCGAGGAGCCCCGTATCCTCAACCCACGGCTATCTTTGAACAATTTTAGGAGGACCTGGTCTAGATCGTCATCCCAGATGATCGACACCAGAGGGAGAGAGCTGAAGGAGCTGGGAGAGGCCTGGGAACCAGCCTGATGAGTGACATTTGAGCTGGCTGGATTTGGGCAAGTGGAAAGAAAAGAGTAGCATGAGGGAGAGCAGCTTGAGTAGAAAGCTCAGATGTCCTGACACCCACCAAGGCGTTCAGGATGGAGGGGCTGACATTTGCGGCGAGAATCTACATTTTCAAAGGGAGCTTTAAGCTCTGACAGAAAAGGAATGACTCCTCGAGGGAGGGGTCCCAGGCACTGTGACAGGAGGTGGGGCCGGCAGGAGAGACAGAGCTATTTCCTGTCGGGTCTTTCAAAGCCCTCCTCCAAGAAGACCCTCTCAAAGCCCGTGTCTGGCTTTTCCCTGGAAATGAATTAACCCGGTTCCTCAATTCTGCTGAGATCTCCCATCAGTAGCTAGTGTTGGGGAGGAGCAGAGGGAAAGCTGCCTCCTCAGTTGGTGGCTTATTTAGAGCATCATTTAGAGACCCACCAAGCACCTAGCACAAGGATGAGAGGGAGCTGGGTTTGAATCCTGCCTCTTCCACTCACTGGCTGTGTGACTTTGGGTTAGTCACTTCAGCTCTCTGAGCCTTGGCATCCTCATCGGGACAATGGAGAGAATAATAATACCTACATCATTAGTTTATGGGGACCACTCAGTGGGTTGGCACAGTCTGTAAAGTGCCTGGCACAGACTAAGACCTCAACACATTAGTTACTATTATTATCATCCTCATTGTATTAGTTTTTTATCATGACCCTCTGCCAGGTTCTTGGGATACTGAAATGAGTAAGATGCCACCCTCCATGCTACAGGCCAAGAGGAGAAAGCAAAAAGAGGCCCCCAAATTACAAAACAGTGTGACAAGTGCTATAAAAGAGCTGTGAGAAGCTTGCCAGAGAGAGGACGTGGGTTTCTGCCATGTGTGTGAGGTGGGGAGAGACTGAGCGAGGTTACCTCCACGAGGGACCAGGGAAGTGGGGGCAGGGGGCATGCCACGTGACTGATCTCCCAGCACCCCAAGCGTTTCTCCCTCCCTGCTCCAGCATTTGCTCCAACATCTGGGGAGCATCTCTTCTCCAAGGAGATTTCTCGACATCACACTTATGTAATCCTAACATGACACGACAGATATCCAGCAGGCTTGAGAAAGGGAGAGCTGGCCCTCCCCACGGAGCCCATTCGGCTGGGCAGGCAAGGCGGTGCGGACTGCTGCAGGAATGGTGAGAGGCCGTCTTTCAGGCAGCCGATGAGCCATCAGATTAGCGGGTGGGTAGGTGGCAAGGTAAACCGGCCCGGGCTTCCTGGAGGTCGAGTGGGTGCCATGCGTCCACAACCTGAGAAACTATATGCACCCGCCATGTGCCCCGTGAGCCTCTCTCAAGGAATTTAACCACAGGAAATAATTAGGCGTATGTACACAGATTATCATCACAGCATTGCATACAATAATGACAAACTGGAAACGACCTAAATGCCCAACAATAGGAGGCTCATTTAAATAAATTGTGGCATATTCCGTCCCAGGGGAGGTGAAGCAGCCCCATACCATGATAGTCTTGGTGTAACCCTGAAAAGACATAATCCCCATATTTTTTAAAAAAACTAGAAAATGGTATTTATAGTTTGACCCCATTAATAAGTATGGTCCCTGGGAAGAAACACATGCCGAAAAGTTCCATCTTCATATACATTCTATCCTTCCTTCAAGGTCTTGGCCAGTCACTCATTTATTCACTCAACAAACGTATGCTGAGGACCAAGTTATGTGCCAGATGCTAGGCACAGAAGGACGCAAAAGGGATACCAATTCCTGCTCTTGCCAAGCTTAGAGACTCAAGGCCACTTCCTCTGGGAGACCTCTCTGATGACACCAGTCCAGACTGAAGTTCCTATTTTCTGATTCCTGGTAGTAAATTTCCCCATAATTTACAAAGAATGATAACAGCAGTTCCCCAAGACCTCAGCTAAGTTCTTTACACTCAGGCTATGGTTTAATACTTCCAGCAACGCTGGGAAGTAAGTCCTGAGATTGATCTCCATTTCTCAGATGAGAAAACCAAGGCTCAGAGAGGATATTCGTGAAACTTATCCATTAGCAAGTAACCAAGCCGGGACTCAGCACACATTGTTTGTGTTGAACACACACTGAGCAGAAATTCAGGGCACCAGTTCCCCGAGGGCCCCTCTTGTGGACTGGACCCCAGGAAAGAGGAGGCTTGGAGAAAAGATGAGGAGTGATGCTGCAGGGAAGGTCAGCGGCAAATCTCCAGCCCCAGAGCTGAAGCTTCTAAAGCTGAAGCCCCATGCAACACTCCTGCTCACTCAGACAGCAAACCCAGGAACCTCGGCGCCAGCCCGTTCTAGCACAGGAAATGAAGACAGAGAAAGCCCCAGGGGACACAGTCTGGTTGCATTCCAAAATGCCTACTGGTTTTTCAGAGAAACCAGATAAGTTCCAGAGGGTACTTTTCATAAGAATTTATATGTCATTCTCAAGTCAACCTTGAGGAGCATCAAAGCACAAAATCGTTTCTCCTCATTGGCCTATCCTGATACTCCCATAATTCATTGCAGGGAAAGGGAGCAGAGGTTCTGAGCCTCTCCATCCTCCATTGTCAAAAGGAGGAAGAGTATCTACTTCCCTTGGTGTTTAAAAGGATTAGAGGGCATTGAAATGTGAAAGAGCCCAGTATAGAGTTAAGCAAATAGTAAGCATTCGATGAATGCCTTCTGAGTCTGAAAGCAATAAAAATCACCATTAAAACACCACTGTTATCTGGAAAAAATACCCCTCTCCAGCCTGGCAAGATTGCGCTCATCAGCCTGTCCCTAGCACGGGAAAGAGACTTGAGAAAATGGCGCAGGACAGGTAAGTTTTGAAGGAAGAAGAGAAACACTAGGGGTCAGGAGGTGTTTTCTCAGAGGTCAGGCCAAGGTGGACCCCAAGGAGAGAGGGATTTTGAGAGGGCTGGTTACACAGAGGAGAGAAAGTGGGTGCACACAGGAATAAGGAAAGTCAGACATACTAAGGGGAAGTTTTGCTAATTTCAGTGAAGACCTCAGAGCATGGGGGAACCCGAGCTGGGGCATCAGACGACCTCAGGCATAATCAGCACATATTCGGTTGCAAGAAACAGAAACCCCTCAGAGCAGCTGGAGTGAAAGGGACTTTATTGTAAAGATGGATCTCGTGGAGTCCAGACCCCAGCCTCCCAGCCACCGTCAACTCGCCTGGACCATTGTAGTTGCCTCCTCCAGTCCCATCTCCTTCCAGCGCGTTCTCTACACACAGCCAAAGGCGTGTCCTCAGAACCAACATACGACTTTCCCTCTCTTGAAACCCCCTCTAAGATCCCCCCACTGCACTTTTAAAAAAAAAGGTTTTACCCAGCCTATAGGCGCTACATCATCTGCCCCCACTCCCACCCCCTGCCCCTTTGCCCTCATCTCCTACCCCATGCCCTCTCTCACTATGCTCCAGCTTCAGGCCTTTGTTCTGTTTATCAAACCCCCAAGCTTGTTCCCACCTCAGGGCCTTTGCGCCAGCTCTTCCTTCTACCTGTACGGCACTTCCTCCTTTTCTTTCATGGCATGTTCTCCTCTTGTCATTCAGGTGTGAGCTTAAGTCACTTCCTCAGAGAGACCTTCTCTGATGACCTCCCCCTTATTGCCTATTTCAGCTTTCTATATAGCACTCATCACCATCTGATAGTTTACTGTTAATTTAGATAAATAGATGATAGATAGATTGATAGATCGATAGATAGATAGATGATAGATGATGGAGTCCGTTTCTCTTACCACAGTATAAGTTCTATGAGATCAGATACCTAATAGTCTATCACAGCTTTATCCCTAGAACCTAGAATAGTGCCTAATACATAATAGATGTTCAATGAAAGCTTGTTGGATGGATGAATGGATGGATGGATGGATGGGTGGATGGATGAGCGGATGGATGAATGAGTGGATGGATGGACGGATGGGTGGGTGGATGGATGGGTGGATGGATGGATGGATGGTTGGATGGATGGGTGGATGGATGGATGGATGGGTGGGTGGGTGGGTGGATGGATGGATGG